>NC_068937.1:65267664-65303349 GCF_016801865.2 Culex pipiens pallens
TTTTTTATACATGAATTGTTTGATAAACTTATCAACTCCAAAACCCTTACGCATTTGATGTTAAATTTATCGTCATACTATTTTTACAATCAATTGTTTAAAAAATTGCTTTTAGGGAGACTTGATCCCTGCATTTTTACAGTCACTGGAATCAGCCTCAAGATTAATTAATTGAGCTGGGTTTTCATACATAGTTTCCTTTAGTATAGTTGTACATAACTTACTGCAGTTTGAACCATTTTTCAAAAGTTTCGTAAACAAAAATTTCCAGCTTTTGTAAACATGCTTAATTTTGGTCTAAAAAATAATATTTTAAGTTTTTAAATATTTTAAATACTAAACTTGTTATATTTTGAACACAAACGTACAGGTTTTATGTGAAATTGCTGTAACTTATAGAAAATTAAAAGTTTGGATGAATAAGAAACATTTTGCTTAAGATTTCTTCAAAATGTTGCAAGGGGGATCAAGTTACCCCTAACATTTTTAAAATGGCGGTTTAAAATATTTTTTTAAAACGCTTGGCATGATTCGAAGAGTTCATCTGATGAAATATCCTTATTAGCCAAACATAGATGAATGTTTAAGCTTTCAATTCATGCAAAAAGTTTATAGTTTTATGAGAAATTGACAGAGTTATGTGCGATACAAAAAAAGAGGATCAAGTCTCCCCACTCTCCCCTACCTTTCTTTAGTAAGAAAGGCAAAAAGTAAATCGTTCTAAAAATTGACCAGGATTGCCGATCGATGTCGAATTTGTTTCAGATGCTCACTCATGGTCAGTACTATGAATGTAGCAAGAAATTTTGAATAAAATCAGAAATGAAAAATGTTGGCGAAGGTCACCAGGTGGGCTTTTACCTTTTTTTAGGGATTTTTTTTATTATGGTAGGTCAATCAAACGGCTCTAACTCCAGAACCATATTATGAATCTGGATGAAAATTTGGGAGGTTGTAGGGCTCGAAAAATGCAATTTTTGAGATAAATAAAAGATATGAAAATGAAAAAAATTGACCATATTTTCATTTGAAAACTGTGTATTTTGTTGAAAAGTCTGGCCGCATTCGAAAACAGATGGATATTTCGAAATTTGCGCGGCAACTCGCCCAGGTTCAGCACACTAGCTTTCATCTGCATTTAGAAGAATCGAAATCGGATATATGGGAGCTGAGAACGGCGCGACACAAAATTTTGCAAAATTTTACCACATACGAACATCACTCGACCTCCACGGAATTTATTTTCTCAAAATTCGAGGGTTGGTGAAAAACGAGTTCTGTCAAGGTGAATCGATAGAGCGTCGAAAATCGATGCGGTGTGATTTTTTGACGATTTTTCCGATTAAAATTCATGCTGAATCGACATATTTACGAAGATGGAAATGACGTCCTGGCTTAAAGTAAAACCTATACCTTTCTTTAGTAAGAAAGGCAATAGTAAGAAAGGCAAAAAGTAAATCGTTCTAAAAATTGACCAGGATTGCCGATCGATGTCGAATTTGTTTCAGATGCTCACTCATGGTCAGTACTATGAATGTAGCAAGAAATTTTGAATAAAATCAGAAATGAAAAATGTTGGCGAAGGTCACCAGGTGGCCTTATACCTTTTTTTAGGGATTTTTTTTATTATGGTAGGCAAGGGTCCTGATTGTTCAAAATCAACCACTCCATTCGCGAGCACAAATAGCAGGCGACGCGATACTGCCCTGATGAATTCCTACTGTTTGTCACTTTCTCACCAGTCGCTCCCGAACACTCTCGCTTCTACTCTCCTTCTCTCTCTGATCGGCTCAGTCTCCGAACGGCTCAGGCCGGCCGAACGTCACCGATCACTCTGAACTGAAAACATTTTTTCTCTGATGCGCTGCGTTATACTCATTCATTTGGGTTGACTAAAATCAATGTTATCAATTAAATTGTGCATTTATTTTGATTTCATAACATTATAGACACCATTCAAAGAAACTTCCACAAAGAAAAAATCAAATTGATGGCAAACTGAGGGCGTGAAGACAAAAAGACTGCCGAGCTGGCATTTTGTGAGAATGGCTCTTCGCTGAGCATGGTAGTGTGTGAGTGTCGTCGAGCGACGGAGTAGGCAAACATTTTCACGATATATTTGTTCGCTGAGTGAACAGTTCAGGCCACTCGCTGGCTGCTTGCGAGTATCATTCGCTCATGAATGCTAGCTGGTTAGAATAGGCGACGACTGGATAGGCGATGAGTGAGTGGTTTCTGTTCATTGAACCGAAAATCAGGACCCTTGATGGTAGGTCAATCAAACGGCTCTAACTCCAGAACCATATTATGAATCTGGATGAAAATTTGGGAGGTTGTAGGGCTCGAAAAATGCAATTTTTGAGATAAATAAAAGATATGAAAATGAAAAAAATTGACCATATTTTCATTTGAAAACTGTGTATTTTGTTGAAAAGTCTGGCCGCATTCGAAAACAGATGGATATTTCGAAATTTGCGCGGCAACTCGCCCAGGTTCAGCACACTAGCTTTCATCTGCATTTAGAAGAATCGAAATCGGATATATGGGAGCTGAGAACGGCGCGACACAAAATTTTGCAAAATTTTACCACATACGAACATCACTCGACCTCCACGGAATTTATTTTCTCAAAATTCGAGGGTTGGTGAAAAACGAGTTCTGTCAAGGTGAATCGATAGAGCGTCGAAAATCGATGCGGTGTGATTTTTTGACGATTTTTCCGATTAAAATTCATGCTGAATCGACATATTTACGAAGATGGAAATGACGTCCTGGCTTAAAGTAAAACCTATACCTTTCTTTAGTAAGAAAGGCAATAGTAAGAAAGGCAAAAAGTAAATCGTTCTAAAAATTGACCAGGATTGCCGATCGATGTCGAATTTGTTTCAGATGCTCACTCATGGTCAGTACTATGAATGTAGCAAGAAATTTTGAATAAAATCAGAAATGAAAAATGTTGGCGAAGGTCACCAGGTGGGCTTATACCTTTTTTTAGGGATTTTTTTTCATATGGTAGGTCAATCAAACGGCTCTAACTCCAGAACCATATTATGAATCTGGATGAAAATTTGGGAGGTTGTAGGGCTCGAAAAATGCAATTTTTGAGATAAATAAAAGATATGAAAATGAAAAAAATTGACCATATTTTCATTTGAAAAACTGTGTATTTTGTTGAAAAGTCTGGCCGCATTCGAAAACAGATGGATATTTCGAAATTTGCGCGGCAACTCGCCCAGGTTCAGCACACTAGCTTTCATCTGCATTTAGAAGAATCGAAATCGGATATATGGGAGCTGAGAACGGCGCGACACAAAATTTTGCAAAATTTTACCACATACGAACATCACTCGACCTCCACGGAATTTATTTTCTCAAAATTCGAGGGTTGGTGATAGACGAGTTCTGTCAAGGTGAATCGATAGAGCGTCGAAAATCGATGCAGTGTGATTTTTTGACGATTTTTCCGATTAAAATTCATGCTGAATCGACATATTTACGAAGATGGAAATGACGTCCTGGCTTAAAGTAAAACCTATACCTTTCTTTAGTAAGAAAGGCAATAGTAAGAAAGGCAAAAAGTAAATCGTTCTAAAAATTGACCAGGATTGCCGATCGATGTCAAATTTGTTTCAGATGCTCACTCATGGTCTGTACTATGAATGTAGCAAGAAATTTTGAATAAAATCAGAAATGAAAAATGTTGGCGAAGGTCACCAGGTGTCTAATTATCTAATCACCAGCCAAAATTAACCCCCCCCCCTCCCCCCTATGTCACACTTTGTCACACTTGCTCCGACCCCCCCTCGAAAAGTATGTCACGCTTTGTCGGACCCCCCCCCCCTCCTTACCATCTAGTTTTTTGTACAATTTTAGCATGATTATTTGGATTATTTTCAAATTCGAGGTTCAATCGAGAAAGTTTTGAATTTTTACAGGTGTATTTGGATTTTTTTTTTGAATGTTGTAGAAATCATTATCAATAGTTTTTTTTGAAATCTTATGATTTAAGCATATTAAATCTATCATCAAAAACTCTGTTTCTTAATGCCTTGAATCTTGTTTTATTTATGAGTAAAGTTTATCAAACATTAAAGTTTTCTTATAACAATTTTTTAAGACTGAATTTTTAGTATTCAAGAAATTGTCTAGCGTGACGTCACAGTTTCACGTACCCCCCCTCTCCCCCTTGTCACACTTGCGACATCCCCCCCTCCCTCCCTAGAGCGTGACGTACTTTATGGATGACGCCTTAGTTAAAATTTTTGTTTTCGTCAAATCTTACATTTTTGAAAACGAATGATTGCAAAACAACTGAACTAGTGTAAAATGCAATTAAAAACACCTTTTCCATGCAATTGTTGAAAGTATGGCTTGTTATTTCAATATTTATATTTTTTATTTTATTTTTGCCCCCCCCCCCCCTCGATCCCGGCCAGAGCCGAGGGACAAAAACTTTGAAATTTGTTTGCATCGGCCTTATTGTTAATCAACTTTAAACTGAGGAAAACATGAAAACTATTGATTTAAAATCAAACTGAC
Source organism: Culex pipiens pallens (assembly GCF_016801865.2). Lineage (NCBI taxonomy): Eukaryota > Metazoa > Arthropoda > Insecta > Diptera > Culicidae > Culex > Culex pipiens. The sequence goes on from NC_068937.1 coordinate 65,272,204, forward strand.
AGTTAAATAAAAATGTCTAGTTGGCAAAGCTTTGGCCTCATCAAAAATGCAATTAATTTTTTTAAGTTTTTAAAATTCCGTACAAATCCGTATTATGCAAAAAATTCCGTACAAAAATTTCAGCCTGTTAAAAATCCGCGAAGAGAGTCGAAAATCCGTACGGTAAGGAAAAAATCCGTACAGTTGGTAGCCTTACACATACATGATTTTGGTGTGATTTCATGGTATTTTACCATCTATTACTGGGCAACCAAGAGCACATTTTGGTCGCTGGTATTTGCATAAGTAATACCAAAATTTGGTATTTTCATACCATTTTTAGTGCAGCAGTTGCAGTTAGTGAAAAAACGGAAATGATCCATATGCAACAGCCAAATCTACTCACCTGATGATTCCATGTTGTTCTTAGTGATATTCTTCACCACAACGAATGCATTTGTCATTGATGAACGGCCTGTGCTTGAAATTCTTGAAGATTCTGAAAAATAAGTGTTATTAAAATGAAACTGGATTGAAATTCACCAAAATTCAATAATCTGTCGATTAACTCGTTTTTCAAAGTATTTGGTTATCCCAACTTAGAGAATTTTCAACGTTTTTAAAAAAAATTAGTGGGTATATAAAAAAAATCAGCTTAAACATTCTTGGGTTTCATGTCATATTAGCGCAAAATTAATTATCTTGTCAAAATTTATAAAAAATTTCCCATAGTTTCAGAGGAATTTGATAAAACATTTCAATACCAAAATAATATCAAAATGTGCCATCCTGACTTAGAAAATTTTCCACAATTTCAAGTCATTTCTTTAGAGGGTAAATCAAAAATGTTTAAAATAAAGTTTGAAATTTCCGGTTTTCAATGAAAGCATTCGCTTAGAGACATCATTTTAGCGCAAAATTAATTATTTTGTCAAAATTGGTCAAAATTTTCCCATAGTTTCAGAGGAATTTGATAAAACACTTTAATACCAAAAGAAAACCAAAATGTGGTGTCCAACCATTGACAAATTTGGCAATTTTGCAATATCAAAACAATACTTTAAATTGGTATGATAGCACATTTTGCTCTTGCATAATCCTTAAAACAAATTTTAAAGGGTCCAGGAATACCAAAATTTAGTATTGATACCAGAGAAAGGTATTATTACGCATTTCCCTTGTTTTTTACCCATGCTCGGGTAATGTGAGGGGATTGAATAACTCCGAATGCTAGATTTGCCATGAAATTGATACAAACTTACATAGAATAACAAATTGTTCAAATTCAAATGAAATTTGGGAATGGGTAGTTGAAAAAGTGAATGTCAATATGAAGGCAAATTTTCCAGATCCAATGGAAATCCTTTCTGCATGCATAGGAACAAAAAATATAATTTTTCAGGCCGTTTATTGGATTGTGTCAGAAGCTATAGTTTATAATATGAGGCATTACAAGATCAAATCAAATCAAATTATTCGTTCTACAGCATTGCCTTGGCGTTCTCGATTGCGAGATTCCTACTCGAAGCTAGGTGTCCGAAGGCTTGATTGTTGAGGCAATTGCAAACCTCTTTTTACACCTAAGCTTCCATCCACCCCGGGATTCAAACTGACGACCTTTGGATTGTTAGTCCAACTGCCTAACAGCGACTCCATCGAGGCAGGACCCAGGGAGACGACTCCTACAACTGGACTGAGCTAACGACCTAACCTTTAGGTTAGTCCGGGGCCAACATTTACTTCCCGTCCGACGGAAGGCGTGATCAGACAAATCTCGTCTCGAAAAATGCCACCGGGACCGTCTGGGATCGAACCCAGGCCAACTGGGTGAGAGGCAATCACGCTTACCCCTACACCACGGTCCCGGCTTGAGGCATTACAAGAATCCATCGTTATTTGTATATAAAAGCATTCTCAGGAATAAAAGGTGGGATCAACGACAGTTTTTGTTAGGAGGTTTGGAAAATATGCATTCGTTTTCTAACAGCGTTGTGTATTTGACAGATATAGTTTGTACGTGCATATGTAACATAAAACAAAAGTGAAATAAAAATTGTACAAAAATAAAAGCCGCTGTATCTCAGCAACCCGAGCATGGGTAAATAACAAGGGAAATGCGTAATAATACCTTTCTCTGGTATCAATACCAAATTTTGGTATTTCTGGACCCTTTAAAATTTGTCTTAAGGATTATGCAAGAGCAAAATGTGGTATCATACCAATTTAAGGTATTGTTTTGATATTGCAAAATTGCAGAATTTATCAATGATCGAACACCACATCAGGATGCCACATTTTGGTATTATTTTGGTATTGAAAGGTTTCATCAATTTTCTCTGAAACTATGGGAATTTTTTTATAAATTTTGACGAGATAATTAATTTTGCGCTAAAATTACTTGAAACCCAAAAATGTTAAAGATGATTTAAAAAAATTGTGTGGTATACCCACAAATATTTTTTTCAAAAACGTTGAAATTTTCCTAAGTTGGGACAGGGGGGCGACATCTATATCTCACTACAGGCAGCTCGCTCACAGCCAACACAAGCTGTCAACTTCGGCACCAGAACAAAAGGGAGCTGTCAATTATGGCGCCAGCACAAAAGAACAGCTGTTCGTTACGGAACCAAAACAAAGCAACTGCGCACTGTAAAAAAAGTACAAAAACTGCAGGCATAAAATGGAAATAAAGTAATTTTTGTTTTTATGTAAAATTTTACCGCAATGTACGTTTACAATTGGATACTAAAGCCCTATGTCAATTTTTATGTACAACGGTAAAAAACACGATTAAAAACCATTTATGATCACTTTTTTTCATTTTAATGCATTTTTTTTAACGAGACAACATTTTTTCGATGAATGAACTATGGTCCTCTTGGAACGAGCTGTCAAGTAGGAGCTTTTCTGTCAAGAAGGATCGCGAGGTTAATTTTTCAAAATTGATTTAAAAATCAATTTTAAACGCTTTGTGGTCGTACAAAGGGTCATTGTACTCAGAAAAATAAGCTTTATCGCTGTAAACAATAATATCAGCAATCTAAGCTTCATTTTAGGACCTAATTAGTGTATGTTTTGAGATGATTTTCATCAATTTATTTGCAAAATAAACTACTCAAGTTGGGATTATTAAGCACGCATCGGGGGGGATGACCTAATTTAAAGTTGTACTTTTATCACATAAAACGTTTAGCTTAACTACTGTGTAATTTGACTTTTACTACAGTAATTCTTATAACAAAAATTGAATTATTAATAAAAAAATAATTTAGTTTTCACTGTTCGCAGTTTTCGCGCGTTATCAATCTCAATCACCCAAGATGGCGGCCTTTAGCATCCCCCTGAGTTGGGATAACTAAATACTTTGAAAAACGAGTCAATCTACACGCAACAGAGATCGGCAGAAAATTGCGAGGGATCCCTCCCGAAACGAAGGAAAAAACCTCCCGGGCTCGGACAGGCGAGTTTTACCGCACAATGCTTGTGCCCACATAGAAAAATGGGCGGAAAACGGCCAAAAAGCGGGGACGTTTTGCCTGAAAGCGGGCCCGATTTTCAGCACGCTTTTTCCCCTCGTTGTGGCCCATTGCGTGCCAGAATGCAACATTTAGGCGGGCGTTACGCATTTTGGCCGCTGTGTTACGCCCGTCTGTGGCACGCTTTTGGGCCCGTTTTGACCACGATAACGGGCAAAAAAGCGATGGCGGAACGGGGCGCATTTTGGGGGTGCTTCTTCTTCTTCTTTAGTATTTCCGGATTCAGTTTAGAGCGGTTAGGGTGATCAATACAAATAGGGTGACAAAAAAACAAAACAGATTAAAATGTTTATTCAAAGAGTTTTTAAAATTACAATAAAAGCCACTAAACCTATTTAAAACTAGCCTATATAAATAAAAGTTGAGTTAATATGTTTAAATAAATTTGAACTGGTCCTATTGGTTTAAATAACTAAATTTGATAAAATTATTTTACTAAACTAACCAAAACAGTTTTAATAACTTTAAATTAGTAGTAATTATTAAAATTTAGTTGAAATTAGGTAAATTTTGTTAAATTAAGGTTAATTTAGAATAATTGAGTTAAATGTCAAGTTTAGTTTAATTTAGTTAAATAAAGATAAATTAAGTTAAATCAAGTTAATTTAAGTTAAATTAAGTTGAAGAAATTCAGATGAATTCATATATAAGTAAAAAACAGGTTAATTTAAAAAAAAATAGAAAAAAATAATAAATTTATTAAAATTTAGTTAAGTTTCGTTTAAAATTAGTTAAATATAGTAAAATATAGAAAAAAATTTATAATTTAGTGAAGTTCAGTAAAATTTAGCAAAATTTAGTAAAATGTAGTAAAATTTAGTAAAATTTAGTAAAATTTAGTAAAATTTAGTAAAATTTAGTAAAATTTAGTAAAATTTAGTAAAATTTAGTAAAATTTAGTAAAATTTAGTAAAATTTAGTAAAATTTAGTAAAATTTAGTAAAATTTAGTTAAATTTAGTAAAATTTAGTAAAATTTAGTAAAATTTAGTAAAATTTAGTAAAATTTAGTAAAATTTAGTTAAATTTAGTTAAATTTAGTAAAATTTAGTAAAATTTTGTAAAGTTTAGTAAAGTTTAGACAAATTTTGTAAAGTTTAGGAAAATTTAGTAAAATTTAGTAAAATTTAGTAAAATTTAGTAAAATTTAGTAAAATTTAGTAAAATTTAGTAAAATTTAGTAAAGTTTTGTAAAATTTTGTAAAGTTTAGGAAAATTTAGTAAAATTTTGTTGAAATTTGTGAAATTTAGTTAAGTTTAGCTTAATTAAGTTAAATTTAGTCAATAGTTAAGTTTAGTAAAATTTAGTAAAATTTTGTTGAAATTTAGTTTAATTTAGTAAAATTTAGTTCAATTTAGTTAAGTTTAGTAAAATTCAGTAAAATTTAGTAAAATTTAGTAAAATTTAGTAAAATTTAGTAAAATTTAGTAAAATTTAGTAAAATTTAGTAAAATTTAGTAAAATTTAGTAAAATTTAGTAAAATTTAGTAAAATTTAGTAAAATTTAGTAAAATTTTGTAAAATTTAGTAAAATTTAGTAAAATTTAGTCAAATGTAGTAAAATTTAGTTAAATTTAGTAAAATTTTGTTAAATTTTGTTAAATTTTGTTAAATTTAGTAAAATTTAGTTAAATTTAGTTAAATTCAGTTAAATTTAGTAAAATATTTAAGTAAAATATAGTATAATTTAGTAAAATTAAGTAAAATTTAGTAAAATTTATTAAAATTTATCTAAATTTAGTTTAATTGAATTAAATTTAGTTAAATTTAGTTAGTTAAGTTTAGTAAAATTTAGTAACATTCAGTAAAATTTTGAAAAAAATAGTAAAATTTACTTAAATTTAGTAAAATTTTGTAAAATTTTATAAAATTTAGTAAAATTTGGTTAGTTAAGTTTAGTAAAATTTAATAACATTCAGTAAAATTTTGAAAAAAATAGTAAAATTTACTTAAATTTAGTAAAATTTTGTAAAATTTTATAAAATTTAGTAAAATTTGGTAAAATTTAGTAAAATTTAGTAAAATTTAGTAAAATTTAATTAAATTTAGTAAAGTTTAGTAAAATTTAGTAAAATTTAGTAAAATTTAGTAAAATTTAGTAAAATTTAATAAAATTTAGTAAAATTTAGTAAAATTTAGTAAAATTTAGTAAAATTTAGTAAAATTTAGTAAAATTTAGTAAAATTTAGTAAAATTTAGTAAAATTTAGTAAAATTTAGTAAAATTTAGTAAAATTTAGTAAAATTTAGTAAAATTTAGTAAAATTTAGTAAAATTTAGTAAAATTTAGTAAAATTTAGTAAAATTTAGTACAATTTAGTAAAATTTAGTAAAATTTAGTGAAATTTAGTAAAATTTAGTAAAATTTACTTAAATTTAGTTAAATTTAGTTAAATTTAGTTAAAATTAGTTAAAATTAGTTAAAATTAGTTAAAATTAGTTAAAATTAGTTAAAATTAGTTAAAATTAGTTAAAATTAGTTAAAATTAGTTAAAATTAGTTAAAATTAGTTAAAATTAGTTAAAATTAGTTAAAATTAGTAAAATTTAGTTAAATTTAGTAAAGTTTAGTAAAATTTAGTGAAATTTATTTAAATTTAGTTAAATTTAGTTAAATTTAGCTAAATTTAGTTTGTGGGTCTCGTGGCGCAGGGGTAGCGGCTTCGGCTGCCGATCCCGATGATGCTATGAGACGCGGGTTCGATTCCCGCCTTATCCACTGAGCTTCTATCGGATGGTGAAGTAAAACGTCGGTCCCGGTTTCTCCTGTCTCGTCAGAGGCGCTGGAGCAGAAATCCCACGTTAGAGGAAGGCCATTCCCCGGGGGGCGTAGTGCCAATAGTTTCGTTTTTCGTTAGTTAAATTTAGTTAAATTTAGCTAAATTTAGTTAAATTTAGTTAAATTAAGTAAAATATAGTATAAATTAGTAAAATTTAGTAAAATGTATGAAAATTTATGAAAATTTATCAAAATTTAGTTAAATTCAATTAAATTTAGTAAAATTTAGTGAAGTTTAGTAATGTTTAGTAAAGTTTAGTAAAATTTAGAAGTAAATTTAGAAGTAAATTTAAGTTAAATTAAGTTAAATTTAGTAAAATTTAGTTAAACTTAGTTCATATCAGTTACATTTATTAAAATTTAGTTATGTTTCGTTTTAAATTAGTTAAATATAGCAAAATTCAGAAAAAAATAGTAAAATTTAGTTAAAATGTATTAAAATTTATTAAAATTTAGTTAATGTTAGTTAAATTCAATTAAATTTAGTTAAATTTAGTGAAGCTTACTAAAGTTTAGTAAAGTTTAGTAAAATTTAGTAACATTTAGTAAAATTTATAAAAATTAAGCAAAATTTTGTTAAATTTTGTTAAATTTTGTTAAATTTTGTTAAATTTTGTTAAATTTTGTTAAATTTTGTTAAATTTTGTTAAATTTTGTTAAATTTAGTTAAATTTAGTAAAATTTTGTTAAATTTAGTTAAATTTAGTTAAACTTAGCTAAATTTAGCTTAATTTAGTTATATTTAGTTAAATTTAATTAAATTTTGTAAATTTCAGTAAAATTTCATAAATTTTGTAAAATTTAGTTAAATTTAGTAGAATTTTGTTGAAATTTGAAAAAAAATTAAATCAAGCTACATTTAGTTCAATAGTTCAGTTAAGTTAAATTTTGGTAAATTAAATAAAATTGATTTAAGTTAAGATCAGTTAAATAAGTTAAATTCAGTTAAACTAAGATAAATTCAGTTAAATTTAGTAAAATATGGATAAATTAAGTTAAATGTTTTTAAATTTTGTTCAATTAAGTTGAGTTTAGTAAAATTTAGTTAAATAAAATAAAATTAAGTTAAATTTAGTTACAATAAGTTAAATTCTGCAAAATTTAGTTAAACTTAGTTAATATCAGTTTCATTTTGTTTTAAATTAAATTAAATTTCACTAAATTAAACTAAATAAAGTTAATTTGGGTTTGCTAAGTAAAGTTGAATAAAGCGAATTTAATTAAATTAAGTAAAATTAAGATATGATTTTAAGATTGACTTTAAATTTAGTTCAATTCAGTTAAACTTAGTTAAGTTTAGATAAATTAAGTTAAATTTCACTTAATTAAATTAAAAAAGCTGAATTGGGTTTGCTTAGTTTAAGTTAAATATAGTGAATTTAGTTAAATTAAAATATATTTAAATAAATTATATTGAATTAAGGTAAGATTGAGTTAAATAAAGTTAAATAAACTTAAATAAACTTAAATAAACTTAAATAAAGTAAAATATAGTTCAATAAAGTTAAATAAAGTTATATACAGTTAAATAAAAATAAACAATGTAAAATTACGTTAAATATTGCTAAATTTAGTAAAATTTTGGTAAAATAAGCTAAATTACGTTAAATTAAGTTGAATTAGTTTATATAAAGTTGAATTAAATTATTTCAGTAACATTTACTTGAATTTAGCTAAATAAAGTTAAATTTAGTTAAATTTATCTAAATTTAGAAAAATGAAAAAGCTGAATTTCACTAAATTTTATTAAATTAGATTGAAAATGGTTGAATTTAGCGAAATGTAGATGAATTTAGTAAGATTTAGTTAAATCTGTAAAATTAAGTTACATTTAGTTATATTAAGTAAATTTTCGTTAAATTAAGTTAAATGTAGTGAAATAATGTTGAATTCAGTAAAATTAAGTTAAATTTAGTAAAATTAAGTTAAATTGAGTAAATTTTCGTTGAATTTAACTAAATTTAGTTAAATTAAGTATAATCAAGTTGAAAAAAGTTAAATTATGCTAAATTTATCTTTATTTGAGTAAAATTCAGTAAAATTAAGTAAAATTATGTTAAGTTTTGTCAATCTAATTTTATTTATGTTAAATTTATTGAAATTCAGTAAAAAATTAATAACAAATAGTTAAATTTATAAAAAGTTTGAAAAAAATGTTAAATTTTGTAAAATTAAGTTAAATTGATGTCAATTTCGTTATTTGTTTTAATTTAGTTCATTTTTTAATAAGTTTGATCAATTTCAATTTTGTTTAATACAGTTAACATTAGTTAGAGTTAGTTCAATTTAGAAATTAATGATTAAAATGGTTTACAATTGATTTTATTTCAGTTCAATTTAGTTATATTTTGCAAAATTTGTAAAATTTAGAAATATTTAGTCAATTTTAGTAAATTTTTACTAAATTTTAATAAATTTTACTAAATTTAACTAAATTTTACAAAATATAACTGAATTTAACTACATTTAACTTATTGTAACTAAATTTTACTCATTGTAACTAAATTTTACCCATTGTAACTGAATTTAACTTAGTGTAAATAGCTGTAACGAAATTTGAAAAACACGTTTTGCAAAATTTAATTACATTTCACTATAAATTGAAATCAAAATAAATTAAAATCAATTTGACTAAATATAAATTAGTTTAACTAAGTTTCAATAAGTTTAACTAATTTTAAATCAAATAAACTTATTTAAGATAAATTAAACTAATTTTAGATCAATTAAACTGAATCTTAATAAGCATAAATCAATTTACTTCTACAAAATTTCACATATATTTAACTAAAATTAACTACATTCAACTGAAATAAAATCCATTGTACAACATTTTAATCATTGATTTCTACATTTAACTAACTCTAACTAAAGTTAACTAAAATTAAATAAATTTCACTTAGGTAATGTTTACTAAATCTTACTACTAAAATTAACTAAAATCAAATTATTAATGTTAACTTTATTAAACAAAATTGAAATTAACTAAACTAAATAAAAATTTAACTAAATTAAAACAAATAACTAAATTTGAATCAATTGGCTATATTGACATCAAATTAACAAAATTTAACATAATTTTACTTAATTTTACTTTTATTTAGATAAATTTAGCCTAATTTAACTTTACTCAACTTAATTTTACTTTATTTAACTTTAATCAACTTTATTTTACTAAATTCAACTTAATTTTACCTAATTTAACCAATTTTAGCCAAATTCAACTAAATTTTACTTAAACGCCATTTTAAGTTTTCATACGACTTTTTCAATAGTTAAGCTAGATTTTTGGAACTTTTAACTATTTTTCCCAAATAGCCAAACTCATCACCTTTCTTTTGCATCTAAGACAGCTAAAATCGGATGAAATGGCGCGGAGATATGATTTTTAGAAAAAAGTGGTTTTTGCGAAAAATGAGGAAAATTGCCATTTTTCGAACCACCCTAGCACGATGTAGGTCACCCTAATGGCCAAACAAAAAAATACGGGTCTAATTATTTTGGCCAAGGAACCCCCAGAAAAATTTTGAGCCCGATCGGAGAACTTTTTTTTTGGTTTAGGCTCTTTTCAAATGGAATTGCTGTATAACTAAATTTAACTAAGTTTTACAGATTTTACTAAATTCAACAAAATTTTATTTAATTCAGCAACATTTTACTAAATTTTACCCTTTTAATTAAATTGATCTAAATTTAGTAGATTTCAGCTATTTGTTTTTTTTCTAAATTTAACTAAATTTTACATATTTTGCTGAATTTAGCTTTAGTTTACTAAATTTAGCTACTTTTACCTAGTTAAACTTACGTGAACTAATTTGAACCTAGTTTATTTTTTTTTAATTTTTACTAAATTTTACCTAATTAAACTTAATATACTTGTTTCTACTTATTTTGTTTTGTTTATTTAAATTTAACTCAATTTGACAAATTTAAACTAAATTTAACTTAAGTTACCTAAATTTAACTAAATTTTACTTATTCCAACTAAATTTAACTAAATTTTACTTAAGTAATTTAACTTTATTTACCTAAATTTAACTAAATTTTACTAAATTAAACTGAATTAAACTAAATTTAACTTAATTAAACTAAATTTATCTTAATTTTACAACTTTTTTTTTAAATTAACTTAATTTAACTAGTTTAATTTTTAACTTCGACTAAATTTCACTTAATTTACCGAAATTTAACTTAATATAACATAATCTAACTAATTTTTACTTAATTTAGCAGAATTTAACTTAATTTACCTTAATTAATCAAAATTTAAAAAAATTTAAATTTTGTAAAATTTAGTTGAATTTTGAAAATTTTGCTTAATTTGGTAAAATAATTTTTAATTTTGTAAAATTTATGTAATCTTAGTTAATTTTGTTTACATTTAGTTAATTTGATTTCAATTCAGTTACATTTATTCAAATTTTGTTAAATGTAGTTAAATGTGGTTTCATTTAGTAACATTAGTTAAATTTTGTAATATTTAAAATTGATATAAATTTAGTAAACATAAAAATAAATTGTAAAAAAAAAATTTCAATTCCATTTAATTATGTTAAATTTAGTTTAATTTAAGTAAAAAAAATTAGAATGATTACCTAAATTAGTTTCAGTTTGTTAATTTTCGTAAATTGTAGTGTAGAATCACTCAAAATTGCAAAAGTTAAAGAAATTAACTTAATTTTTTTAGTAAGATTAATCAGTTAAATTATCAGCTAAAACAAAAAAAAAGTTTAGTTAAAATTTCTTAACAAATGGTGTTTTGATGTTGTAAAAAAACATGATGTTGCTAATTCATATTTTTGTATTTTTGAACTTCTGTAATTTTTGTATTTTTTTATTTTTGTTGATTTTTTAATCTATGTTTTTTATATTTTTTATTGCAGTCGAGAATTTCAATATTATAGTTGTTTTGTGTTTTTGTTTAATTGTATATTCGCAGCTGTGATTTTTTGTATTTTGTATCTTTGAATCGATGTATTTATATAATTGGGAATTTCTACATCATTAAAAAAATATTTATTAATGATGGAAACTTTATGTCGTAAAAGAAATACTGAGGGAACGAAACACAGTAAAGAATCGATTTAAAAAAATGTTTTGGGGGGACATTCAAATAAAATTTAAAAAAATTAACATTGAACTTTAAGTAGTAAAATAAAAGCTACTTTCCTGCAGATGAAGCAGAACAAAAAGGGTGCGAGAAGTCGATTCTCTCTCGGAAGAAGAAATGGGACAAAATGCGGAACACTCTAGCAAATCAACGCTGGTCAGTTGAGGTTCCCGCTGACGGTACTCTTGCCGAAGCGACCTCGGCCGTACCCGGCGGTGTGACGTCCCTGAAGTTGTGAGTGGTTGCATCTGCTGCCTCGAGTTGGTCAGCTCGGTCCCGGTTGATCCGACGGGGAACAATTAGTTGGCCACCGACGGCTGCGGTGGCGGCGCAGAGAACTGTTTCCCTCCGGCGGCCGTTTGGCTCAGCGCCGACAAACTGCGCTGGATGTTGGGGCAGGCGGACGGGATAAACTGCTGCACGGCCGGGTTGGCGGCGGCCTACTCGTACAACATCTTGCGCAGCAGCTCGTTCTGCATGATGCTCTGGGTGTGAATCTACAGCTCTAGCGAGGTCGGAATGTGCGGCTGGTGTTGCTTTGTGCTGCTGATTCTGGGCCAGGAGTTAGTTGCTAGCTCGATTTCGGGCCACCATGATGACCAGCACCAGTTGGCACGGTGGAACCAATCACTGGAGCACGATCCGGATTAGGCGGTGCCGCTAACGATCCTCAAAAATCGAGTCAATGTTCTCCAAGTTGACTCCGTTCCGCTAGCCCAACCTCCGGCGGCCATCCACTCCGGCTCCTCCTCGATGACCGTGTCCTGGAGGCGGTAGTAGTGATGGTGATGGTGGAATAAAAATGAAAGATAAAAACTTACCTTTAATCTGCCGGCCAAAACACACCAGAATAACATTTTTTTTCTAGCCAACTGAAAAGTTCAAACGAAAAAGTTTGACAGTTCGCGCGTTATGAAAAAACGAGAGAGTGTGCGTTTGGAATGCACGAAGTTTATTGGTGTGCGTGTGAAAATATAAAATCAACATTTTCGCGGATTGAGTCTTCGATAGAGGGTCTGAACTGGCACTGGGGATGCCCGATTTTCGCCCGCAGCCCCCCTAAAGTTAGAGTGGGTGAGAGAAATCCACGAAAAAAAGCTTCACGCCGGCAACTGAACTTACACTCACACATCCACAACTTCTCTACATGTATTGGTGTATATCCGTGTATCCGTTGTTTAGATGTATAGAGATATCCACGCGCGAGAGTGTGTTAGTTCGTAACAAAATTGACACGCATACATAGGCAAATCGAGAAGAATGATTCGTCTGTCAAAATCAGCTGTGTCCTTTGTTATACCACGAGCACGTGGTAAACAGCTGGTTTTTACAGGCGATTGATCTACTCGATTTGCCTATGTATGTGTAAAAATAGTATAAACAAAATCAGCTGCTTGGAATTCAACCAATCACAATCGATCAAAACCAAAACAATACTTTGAATACGAAAACTAACACAGAATCATGGTGTGCGTGAGAGAAACCGTAGAGATCTCTATTGGTGAATCAGGGATGTCTGTGTGTTGGTGAGATGTTCTGGGAAAAATATTTCTTGCCAAATAAAAATTCGATTAAGGGTGCACAGCAACGAAGGAAGTTGTTGTCTTCTTATTCCAAAATTGTCAAACTTACAAACCCAATCCTGCAATAACGGGATTGTAAAATTAATCAAACTTTGTTGTAAATTGCTTTGTCGACAGTACTTTAGGGGATTAATAAATAAATATTTCGATAGTACCCGTAGTTTTGAAGATACAAAAATGGATACGTGCAATGCTTCTGGGGACGCGCAGTCCTGTTTTTTTCGCGATAATTTTCGTCTCTTTTGTGTGGCTCTTTGTGTGCATGAGGTGATTGGTCAGTATAATTGAATAATGCCATCATACGTGCAATGCTTCTGGGGACGCGCAGTCCTGTTTTTTCGCGATAATTTTCGTCTCTTTTGTGTGGCTGTTTGTGTGCATGAGGTGATTGGTCAGTATAATTGAATAATGCCATCATACGTGCAATGCTTCTGAGGACGCGCAGTCCTGTTTTTTTTCGCGATAATTTTCGTCTCTTTTGTGTGGCTGTTTGTGTGCATTGGGTGATTGGTCAGTATAATTGAATAATGCCGTCATAAGTGCAGTGCTTCTGAGGACGCGCAGTCCTGTTTTTTTCGCGATAATTTTCGTCTCTTTTGTGTGGCTCTTTGTGTGCATGAGGTGATTGGTCAGTATAATTGAATAATGCCATCATACGTGCAATGCTTCTGGGGACGCGCAGTCCTGTTTTTTCGCGATAATTTTCGTCTCTTTTGTGTGGCTGTTTGTGTGCATGAGGTGATTGGTCAGTATAATTGAATAATGCCATCATACGTGCAATGCTTCTGGGGACGCGCAGTCCTGTTTTTTTTCGCGATAATTTTCGTCTCTTTTGTGTGGCTGTTTGTGTGCATGAGGTGATTGGTCAGTATAATTGAATAATGCCGTCATAAGTGCAGTGCTTCTGGGGACGCGCAGTCCTGTTTTTTCGCGATAATTTTCGTCTCTTTTGTGTGGCTGTTTGTGTGCATGAGGTGATTGGTCAGTATAATTGAATAATGCCATCATACGTGCAATGCTTCTGGGGACGCGCAGTCCTGTTTTTTTTTTCGCGATAATTTTCGTCTCTTTTGTGTGGCTGTTTGTGTGCATGAGGTGATTGGTCAGTATAATTGAATAATGCCGTCATAAGTGCAGTGCTTCTGGGGACGCGCAGTCCTGTTTTTTTCGCGATAATTTTCGTCTCTTTTGTGTGGCTCTTTGTGTGCATGAGGTGATTGGTCAGTATAATTGAATAATGCCATCATACGTGCAATGCTTCTGGGGACGCGCAGTCCTGTTTTTTCGCGATAATTTTCGTCTCTTTTGTGTGGGAATAATGTTCCGTCAGTGCAAGCGGATGGTTGTGAAAAAAAAAAACAAATCAGGATTGTGAGATTGATTTTTGTGGTGTTCTTTTTATGCTGTATTCGCGATCGTGAAAATCAGGAGTGAGTTGCGCTGTTGCTATAAAACAAGATCGATCTTGGGATTTGTTTATATTAATCGGTGAGTTATTGTGTGCTTAAAGCCCTTTCTTCATCATCGCTGGTTGGAAGGCAACGGTTGAGTTCGTTAGTTTTATCGCGTAAAATAATATTTTGATTCATCGAGAACGTTGTGAGTTGCGCGAGTCTTTTTTTTTTTTTTGTTGAAAAGACCTTCCCATAGCTCCGTAGCTCGGAGGGCTCGACGTCGGTTGTTTGTGTGTTAAGCCCTCTCCATAGCATCGTAGCTCGAGAGGCAACGAAAATCAATACCTCATCTAGCTAACAGAAAGAAGATCGGAAGGCATTTGATGGTTGAGTTCGTAGCGTCTATTCCGTAACAAATTTATGAATTAAATGGTTATATAATTAAAAATCAGACTACGCTATCATTGCAGCATTGCGTTTAACACCTCATTCTATAAATAAACATTATTTGGCTTTATCTTTCCACAGCCGGCTGTCTAAGATTAAACCATTTCATTTAAAATTTAACAACAGTTAAACGGGAAATGTCTCATCCGCAGCATCCGATTGTTTGCCTTGAGAATAATATATAAAACCTTTCAACAAACACTATGATTTTGGGTCGCATCATCATCTTCTATGATGAATCCTGACCAAGCACCCTATCCTACTAACCAATTTTCAGGTTCTTGGCGCTTGTGGGGTGTAAGCACAGAGTAAATCAGCTGCCCTAGTAGCAACCTGCGCTAACTAACATTCCCGTCCCTTAAAATCGAGATCTACAAACTGACATGGCGGGCGCCGTTGGTGGCCAATGACTGTTACCTATTCGCAACTGATCTAGTTTTAGCAATCATGGTGTTTTATCTTTTCGGCGCATTCATACATGCTGTTGATAAGGGAAACACCACTAGATCGTCGAAGCCTATGATCAGTAGTGCTGAAAGGATATTACGGTTCTGTTCAGCAACGGAGGGGCAACCATGGGTGGTCTCTCATGCTCATGCTCATGCTCATGCTCAGTACCCGTAGTTTTGAAGATACAAAAATGTCTGTAACCAAAATCTGGGTGCAAAAGCTCTGGTTGATGTGCACCGTTAAACTCACAATTTTCATTTTTAAAAAACCATAATTTATTCACAATTTTACACGAAAAACAATTCCAGAGTTTTTTTGAAAAGGACCAATAAACCATTGTCTTTCATATGTTTATAGGACCTAATCAAAAAAAAACTCGAGAATTACACTTTAACACCTATCAATTTGGTTCCATTTCTCTGGCCGCGGCAGTACAAGATGAGTTGGTTGATGGCGAAACTTGAAGCAGCTATCTCCAACCGCAACCAAGCCGGCCTGTGGCGGTGCTGGCCATCCTGGGACATGCGCATCGACATGGCCACCGGAACATAGCCCGTGGCCTACCTGCCGCCGCGGAAAATCAGTGATGAGCATATTTTGCCGGAGCTGAAATGAGACAAAGAAAAGAAAAAGGAGGTTAAAGTCCACTTAGGGACCATCCACAAACCACGTGGACACTTTTTTGGAAATCTCAACCCCCCCCCCCCTCGTGGACAATTGTCCATACAAAAAAAAAATATTTTTTGTATGGAGCGTGGACAATCGCCATACCCCCTCCCCCCCCCTAAAGTGTCCACGTGGTTTATGGATGGTCCCTTATTTAAAACAATCTCAACTTCACGGAAATTGATCTGCAAGCATACTTACTCGAATTAAAGAGGTTTGGTCCACGTTCGCAACTGCCTTTTGGTCGATTTAACTACGCAATTTTAACCCGATTGTTCCAGCCACATAAAACCGCGACGCTCAAGTCTGCATAGAAAAGCAAAGCCATAACCGCGACGAGACGAGGTTATCGGCAAACTGTCACTTTCTTTGTGCGTCGCAAGGCAAGGTTGTATATCACAGGTAGGTAGAACGCCATGGTCGCAAGGTTCGTAAATCGTACCGGGTATGTCGGATAACATGTCAACAAAAATTAAATCAAAATAATAAAAAAATAAACTGTTAGATTCAAGATCCGAATGCATTCTTTGAAGCACATTTGCTCGAGAATAATATCATTAATTTTTTCACAAATTTACCCAAAAAGGAAATAGTACTTAGTACTAAATTGTCAAATTGTCAAATTGTCAAATTGTCAAATTGTCAAATTGTCAAATTGTCAAATTGAATCAATTAAACACCTAAACAATTAAACAATTAAACAATTAAACAATTAAACAATTAAACAATTAAACAATTAAACAATTAAACAATTAAACAATTAAACAATTAAACAATTAAACAATTAAACAATTAAACAATTAAACAATTAAACAATTAAACAATTAAACAATTAAACAATTAAACAATTAAACAATTAAACAATTAAACAATTAAACAATTAAACAATTAAACAATTAAACAATTAAACAATTAAACAATTAAACAATTAAACAATTAAACAATTAAACAATTAAACAATTAAACAATTAAACAATTAAACAATTAAACAATTAAACAATTAAACAATTAAACAATTAAACAATTAAACAATTAAACAATTAAACAATTAAACAATTAAACAATTAAACAATTAAACAATTAAACAATTAAACAATTAAACAATTAAACAATTAAACAATTAAACAATTAAACAATTAAACAATTAAACAATTAAACAATTAAACAATTAAACAATTAAACAATTAAACAATTAAACAATTAAACAATTAAACAATTAAACAATTAAACAATTAAACAATTAAACAATTAAACAATTAAACAATTAAACAATTAAACAATTAAACAATTAAACAATTAAACAATTAAACAATTAAACAATTAAACAATTAAACAATTAAACAATTAAACAATTAAACAATTAAACAATTAAACAATTAAACAATTAAACAATTAAACAATTAAACAATTAAACAATTAAACAATTAAACAATTAAACAATTAAACAATTAAACAATTAAAACATTGAACAATTGAACAATTAAACAATTAAACAATTAAACAATTAAACAATTAAACAATTAAACAATTAAACAATTAAACAATTAAACAATTAAACAATTAAACAATTAAACAATTAAACAATTAAACAATTAAACAATTAAACAATTAAACAATTAAACAATTAAACAATTAAACAATTAAACAATTAAACAATTAAACAATTAAACAATTAAACAATTAAACAATTAAACAATTAAACAATTAAACAATTAAACAATTGGTTTAAGTCATGTCGATTTCCCACCTCCCTGATAGATGAATTTGTGCCGATTGACTGAAACAAGCACGCACGCATACATCAACTCATCACCGACTTGTTAGATGCGACTGAGCGTGAGTGTATGGCGTTTGCGAAATAAAATTGAAAGCTTTTCTTGTAATGGTATGCGTGAACTACAAAGTTTGTTTTGAGCGTGAGGGTTTTCCGTACGATTTGAGCGTTGTCCCGTTCAATTCGATTTGGGAGGGCCACCCTCACGGATTTCTCGTTTGCGTGTTGAAAGCTCCCGAAGACCCTGGGAGGCTATATCATAAACCAAGTGAGATATAGGGTAGACACCGTTAAGTGCACTCAAAGAGCTTTTAAGAAGTTCTTCTCGAGAGGTTATGAGAACAGTCACATGAAAATATACCTGAAATCAGTTTTTTTTTCAATGAATCACACATTATTCATACTAAAATCAAGACTTTTTTGACTGGCAACAAGCATAACATTACTTTAAACGTAAATGAGCAATTCACTACCAAAATCGGAAATGGATTCTATTTGTATTTTTTTATTTGGCTCATACTTTGTGGGGGCCTTCCCTATGACCAGCTATTTCGTGTCATTGGTCCATGCAAAAATGTGTCAGCTGTCCATACAAAAATGGTACGTAAATATTCAAACAGCTGTAACCTTTGAGTGAATTTTCTTTTCCAAGACACCAATTCGGCAAAGTTGTAGGTATTGTTTAGGACTATTGCGAAAAAATAGGTACACGGAAAAAAATTCCCCGATCAACTTTTTTTTTCACAAGAACTCAATTTCCCAAAATACGTATGTTTTGATTTTCGAGATTTTTTTATACGTTTCAGAGGACAAAAATCCGCAACTTTTGAGCCATAGAGAAGTATGGTCAAAAAATCTGCCGCCAAGTTATGAATTTTAGAAAAAAAATAGTGATTTTGGAAAAAAAAATCATAATTTCATTCAAAACAAAATTTGACATGTTTTTTTATGTAAAATTGAATTTGCAATCGAAAAGTACAATACAGATTTTTTGATAAAGGGCTCCGTTTTCAAGATATAGCAACCGAAAGTTTGAGTCTAGCGAAATATATGCAGTTTTTAGATTTTTAAAAATAGTGACCATGAGTGTCCATTTCTGAAAATATATTTTTTTTAAGTTCAGAAAATTTGCTATAAAGTTGTCTAAGATAAATTGAATATTGGACCTCTTGTTCCCGAGCAGGGGTAAATAACACGAGAATACCAAATTTTGGTATTACTTGGGCAAATAACAGTGACCAAAATGTGCCCTTGGTTGCCCAGTAATAGATGGTAAAATACCATGAAATCATACCAAAGTCTTGTATGTGGAAGGGCACAACAATACCAAACCACGTTATTCCAAAGGTAAAATAATACCACAAAATAGAACCATTTCAATACTAAGTTGAGGTCTTCTGGTTTTTTGAAATTTGCTTGAATACCAAAACTTGGTATTGCCATGGTTTTAATTTTAGGTATTCCCGCGCCCTTGGAAAATCATATTTTGGTATTTCTGTGGTCTTCCACATACATGATTTTGGTATGATTTCATGGTATTTTACCATCTATTACTGGGCAACCTAGAGCACATTTCGGTCGTTTAATGGTATTTTCATACCATTTTTAGTGCAGCAGTTGCAGTTAGTGAAAAAACGGAAATGATTCATATGCAACAGCCAAATCTACTCACCTGATGATTCCATGTTGTTCTTAGTGATATTCTTCACCACACCGAATGCATTTGTCATTGATGAACGGCCTGTGCTTGAAGTTCTTGAAGCTTCTGAAAAATAACAAGATTGAAAAATAAGTGTAATTAAAATGAAACTGAATTGAAATTCACCAAAATTCAATCATCTTTACACGCAAACGAGAAATCCGTGAGGGTGGCCCTCCCAAATCGAATTGAACGGGACAACGCTCAAATCGTACGGAAAACCCTCACGCTCAAAACAAACTTTGTAGTTCACGCATACCATTACAAGAAAAGCTTTCAATTTTATTTTGCAAACACCATACACTCACGCGCAGTTGAATCTAACAAGTCGGTGATGAGTTGAT
This sequence comes from Culex pipiens pallens, assembly GCF_016801865.2. Classification (NCBI taxonomy): domain Eukaryota; kingdom Metazoa; phylum Arthropoda; class Insecta; order Diptera; family Culicidae; genus Culex; species Culex pipiens. Next base: position 65,291,963 of record NC_068937.1, read on the forward strand.
GTATGCGTGCGTGCTTGTTTCAGTTAATCGGCACAAATTCATCCATCAGGGAGGTGGAAAATCGACATGACTCAAACCAATTGTTTAATGGTTTAACTGTTTAATTGTTTAATTGTTTAATTGTTTAATTGTTTAATTGTTTCATTGTTTAATTGTTTAATTGTTTAATTGTTTAATTGTTTAATTGTTTAATTGTTTAATTGTTTAATTGTTTAATTGTTTAATTGTTTAATTGTTTAATTGTTTAATTGTTTAATTGTTTAATTGTTTAATTGTTTAATTGTTTAATTGTTTAATTGTTTAATTGTTTAATTGTTTAATTGTTTAATTGTTTAATTGTTTAATTGTTTAATTGTTTAATTGTTTAATTGTTTAATTGTTTAATTGTTTAATTGTTTAATTGTTTAATTGTTTAATTGTTTAATTGTTTAATTGTTTAATTGTTTAATTGTTTAATTGTTTAATTGTTTAATTGTTTAATTGTTTAATTGTTTAATTGTTTAATTGTTTAATTGTTTAATTGTTTAATTGTTTAATTGTTTAATTATTTAATTGTTTAATTGTTTAATTGTTTAATTGTTTAATTGTTTAATTGTTTAATTGTTTAATTGTTTAATTGTTTAATTGTTTAATTGTTTAATTGTTTAATTGTTTAATTGTTTAATTGTTTAATTGTTTAATTGTTTAATTGTTTAATTGTTTAATTGTTTAATTGTTTAATTGTTTAATTGTGGCACTAGTGGTATTCGGTTCGGTACGAGACGTCGTGCGGTGCGGTTCGCTCTGAAGCGAGTACATTTATAGACTCGAATATCGGTTGTTTTAGTCGTGCGATTTACCTAAAAAGTGTTCAGGATTGTCCAGAAAGTGTTGTGTGATGTGTGTTGCCTTTAAAATCTGGAAATTTTCTCGGTTTTATTAGAAAATTATCATTTTATTTGAGTTGTGTGATTGGTGTCGGCCATTGTTCGCATTGCGTCGGTTGGGCCGGAGAAAAAATCTTCAGCTTGGTGAAAAAATCACACGAATACAAGGCCAGGCAGTAGTGTATTGGTGTGATGTTGTCTTGTTGGCCACTGGAGGAAAAGAGAAGGATGGCCATGGCGAGTTATCGCGTGTTAGTGTGTTAGCGAACGGAGAGGAAAAGAAATTCGTGAGTGCAGTCGGCTATCATCGGATGTCATCGCACCGAGCCTCTCATGCCGGCTTGGGGAGAGTTGATGACGCTAGCGATTCGTCATCGTCATCGCGGGCCGCTGAGCCAGCTGAGCAAATGAATGAGCGGAGCAACAACATGAGTGTGAAAGAGATGGCCTTTCGAGTTGTGTGCTTTGAAGGAAAGTGGTGTAAACTTGAAGAGGTGGCAGTGTTGTTAGCTAAGCTTAGTTTCTTAAAATTTCTTCTGAATCGCTTTTTTCTGAAGTGGTGGTGAAATTAGTGAAGAAATTTTTCTATCAAGATTGGGATTACCGTTACGGCTGCCGCCCTCTAACTGCACTGTTTACATAAAGAATTGGTGACGACACCGATGACAGATGTAGATGAAATGAAAGAGAAGGAAAATGCCGCTGCTGTCAAGATGGATGCGTGTTTGGTCAAAGTGATCAGTGCTGCCATTTTTTCGAAAGAGACTAAGTGAGACAAACATAGGTGTCTCAAGTCGTTGCAGTGGACAAAACAATTCCAACGGATGCCTAAGATGATAAACTTGGTGAGGACTTTCCATTATTATAGTATTTTTTTCAATAATATTGAATATGCCGATTAATCACATTACACATAAAAGTTTAAACATTAACTAAGTATGCTTTTTGAATCGGTCGTTAATATTAACTTCTAATTCTTACATTCAAATAAAACAAATGAATAAATAAATAATTGATGTTCACTCTGCATCGCTGTAAGAGTTTAAATTCAAGATTTAATTATGCGTTAAATTACTTTTAACCTCGAATTTCGCTTAAACACATGATAATTTATAGAAAAATATATAAACAACGCTTTAATCTTACAGTCGATAGCATGAGTTTAACAGCAGACATGTTAAAACTGTGTTTAATCGGCATTGTTTTTACCTGAGGAAATGGTTGTTTTAGTATTACTACAGACAATTTAATCATGCACGGCTTCGTCGCGTTGTATCTGCCGTGGCTTCAAATCGAATATATATAAATCATGCATCTTTTATACTGTACAATCTTCTGTATAAGTTTAATAATCAAAAAACTAAATCTACTTGACTCGCCCGCAATACCTTTCGGGGTATATCCTAGGGTTCTACCTCTCCTACTAACATTGAGTCCAAAACCTAACTACAAACATCTATACCACTAAGGTGACGTAGGGGTCCCTGCGCACTTTAGATAGGTGTTTACTAACATTCCTTCATTTCCCCGAGGATAGCTTGGACCCGGCGTGGACCCCCTTATGCCCTGGGCTGTATTACACACTCATCAAAAGATGAAGACATGGTATCTCCCGTGTTGGATTATTGTTCCGGATGAGGGTCTAACACAACCACACCAAACAGTGGGATAAGCGTTGTGGAGCCATCCGTGGATAGGGCGTCCTAAAATGCTAATGCTAATGCTAATATATCATTTTTGGCTAGATTTATCATTTGTGATGGTTTAAAAAACAACCAATTTTTTTTTGAGATTTTTAACTAAAATGTAGTAAGATTTACGATAAACCTTCTTTCCGTGTAGTTCAGCATTTTCGAAATCAAACTTATATCTGATATTTAAGGCCATTCTTGGACTGATTTGGCCCTGAGTATGGAAAGATATGGTGTTATACGTGGAATATGTTTTACTTGGCAGTATGAGTATCCTAGTTCACAATTTTCGAAATCAAACTCTTACATGGTACACGGGGTTTTACCGCAGAACCTTGATTTCTTGATTTCGAAAATGCTGAACTAGGATACTCATACTGGCAGGTAACAGATATTCCACGAATAACGCCATATCTTTCTATACAGTCATCCCTCATATTCGGAACAGTTTACAGATCGGCCATTGTTCAAAAAATCATAGCAAATCGGTAATTGAACTTAATGATTCGTTTTTACCTTCATTTGAAAGCTTTTCATGCGATCTTTCGAATGCTGTATCGAACAACTGCAAATTTTAACTATTATATCAAGTTTTTGAAGAAAAACGTTTACCCTTGAAATCCACAAATTCGGAACACTTTTTTTCTTACGGATGTAAACAAACTTTGGATCTCTCCAGGAGTATATATTTTATAACAAAATAATGACTTCACACACTGCATCCAGTGAAACTCAAGCTTAGTGATGTTTTATCCATGGTCTGATAACTTTTTTGTGTGAAAATATCAGTTAAATTTAGGTGTTCCACAATTGTGGGAGGCACAATAACATCCCACAATTATGGAACAGGCAATTTGGGGGCAGTGTTTTACTGCTCTGGATAAAATAGTCTTAAAGTGAAGTTTTTTGTTCAAAAAGTACTACTTTGACTACTGAAATAGCAAGAAAATGTCCAAATAAAGGTACTAAAAATAGTAGGGTCGAGAGAAAAGCTGCATTTGGCATGCTATTGACAAATTATCACAAAAGTGTTCCAAATTTGTGGGTGTTCCGAATATGTGGGATGACTTTACTCCTGATTCCACCGGAGTCAAAGTGGTCAGATCGGTCCAAGAATGGTCTTGAGTATGAACAAACTGCAATTTATACTCACTCATTCGCATTGTACACTCGTCCTGACTGATTTGTGCTGCGGCCGTCTAGTAGTAGGGGATGCAATGGTATACTATCTGGAGAATCACAATTTTCGCCAGTTTTAGTTTTATGGTTGAAACCATTTTTTATGTATTGTGGTTGGAATTCATCTGCTCCAGATAATACAGCATGCATTGCTGCAGATGCAGCAGCTGAAGTTGCAGACGTTTTCGGAGCTACGTTGCCACCTTTTTTAGAAAATTGACCAGGTCTTCGAATTGATGACCACATACTACCAAAAAGGGTGTGGTTCCGCTGCAAAAAAAAAATATATTTAAAAATAAGCTGCTTTAAGAGAACTGGCAAGGATATCTAGAGTTTTTTTTTATAAGGTCCTATAAACAAATGAAAGACAATAGCTTATAGGTGCTTTTAAAAAAAACTCAAGATATGTAAACTTCATTCAAATAATGTAGTAATTTAGTGGATTAACGTCATGCTTCAAATTGCCAGACGCTTCGAAACCTGGACACCGCATCTTTTTTTTATCGATTATTTGGCTTATTCGCATAATAATTGTCAAAACTTTGATTTGATGAATTTTGACATCAACTTTCAATTCGAATTTATTTGGAGGTTTAGTATTAGTCAATGCCAAAACAATTAAATAAAATATTAGTTTACCAAAAATGTGAAACTTTCACTAAAACACGGAAAGGGGATCCATCGCCAAAACGCGATAAAGTTTGCTAAAACTAGCGAGAAAAGTCGCTCATTTCTCAGCCTGCAGACAAATTACCGGGAATCGCTATTTTTTTCTCTGGTTCGGTATTCAGTCAAATGTGAAAAACCAGTGAAAACATTTACTGGTTTAGTAAGAACTTTCGCTGTTTGGGGGATCGGTATCGCTAGAATCAGCGAATAGTTTTACTGGTTTAGAAGAAGCTACCGGATTTCAAATTCAATCAGTAGATGATTCTGCTGGTTTCGGGAGACAATGCGCTGATCCAGTGAGTTTTTTTCGTAGGTCCAACGGTTTTTGGCTCTGGATCAGCTTTTTATTTCGCTGAAGTCTGGTTTTTTCCGACGGCAGTAGCTCGTGTCAAAATAAAACAGAAGTTTGTTCTGCTGGTTTTGGGAGAAACTCCGCTAGTCAAGCGGTTGTTTTCAATGGATCTTAATTTTTTTTTTTGCAGATTTGGAGTGTCGGATGGTTTTACAAGTTATAATAATGTTTCTCAATTACACGGAAAGGGGATCCATCGCCAAATCGCGATAAAGTTCGCTAAAATTAGCGAAAAATGTCGCTAATTTCTCAGCCTGCAAAAAAAATTACCTAGAATCGCTAATTTTTTTCGCTGGTTTGGAAACCGATGAAATTCTACCAAACCAGTGAAAAAAAACACTGGTTTGGTGAAAAATGTCGCTGTTTGGGGGATCAGTTTTGATAGAATCAGAAAATTTTCTCGCTGGTTTGGAAAAGCGGCAGGGCACCAAAATCAACCAGGAGATTATTGTACTGGTTTTGGGAAACAATTCGCTGGTCCAGCGGATTTCTTCACTGGACCAGTGTTCTTTTACGCTGGATCAGCGTTTTCTATCGCTGACGTCCGGGTTTTTTTTCCGGCGGCAGCAGCTCGTACCAAAATCAAGCAGTAGATTATTCTACTGGTTTCGGCGAAAAATCCGCTGGTTCAGCGAATGTTTCCACTGGACCAGTGTTTTTTTGCACTGGATCAGCGTTTTTTATCACCGACGTTTGTTTTTTTGTTTTGACGGCAGAAGCCTATGCCAAAATAAACCAGAGAATTTGAGAACCAGAGATTAATTGGTCAAGTTCCTCGTTGTACTTACTTGCCACAGCAAAAACTGTTCCGCGGCCATGGTCAAGTTCCTCGCCTACGATTCTTGCTGCCACCTGCGACAATTTGTGCACTCATCTATGCAGCAGTACAAATACATCTCCAGCTTCACTGCACCGTATTTTTCTGCTGCGAGAACTTTATGGAAACGTGCTTCTTTTCATTGAAAAGAACCATCACCTGTTGAGTATGTATTTTAATGCTGAACACTTGATGCAGAACTTTTTCATGCTTTTTTGTTTTGAAAAAACCCCTAAAGCAATTCGATTGCCACAAATCGCTTCCAAACGTGAACAATAACAAACATTTATGACGGCTGTCGGAAGGGTGTGTATCAAACCAGCGAAAACTTTCGCTGGAAAAGAAACCGTTTCGGAAATAACAAACCAGCGAAACCAAGTTGCTGGATTTGATTTCGCGCAGCCACCTTTTTCAGCGAAAAATGTTGCTGGTTTAGAGAAAAATTTCGCTGATATCAGCAAAACCAACCCAGCAAAATTCGGTCGCTGGTTTGGCGATCGATCCCCTTTCCGTGCAGTGAAAGTTTGTTGGAAACGTTTTCAAAACATAATGAGTAATTCTCGCTGAAAGTGGACCACTATTTACACAAGGTGCTCAAAAATCAAAAGCAATGTACTTTTCCAATAGCCCCCACCAAGTTATGAAAGAAACCATGTTTGGTTGGTTAAATTTGTCCTCACCTCGGCTCCACGAAGCTAAATATTTTTTTTTAATTGGTAATTTTTTGAATTAGGCGCGCCTACAAAATTGCTAATAACTTTTCAAAACTTCAACGAACCCTTGATGTTTAGAGGTGTTTTGGAAAGGAAATGAGCAGAGCTTTCGAATGCACTTGTCAGAAAAATACCGTTCCATACATTTTTTAGCCACAAAACACCAATGTATTTTTAAAAGTCATTTTTGAAGGCCGGCGCCCCGCTTTATCGAAAAACTGACAAATCCATTCGAAAGCTGAGACGATTTCACATAAAGGACCAATAAATCTAAGGTGTATGTTCCTCCTATCTTTTTTAATCTAATTTTGATTCTGCGAGCGCAGCGCTCCGTTCGCATTTCGGGCACCCAAAATGTCGCAATTAGCTTGCCCCATTTTAAAGTTTTGTCAAAAAATAAAGGTGCTCACTTTTTAAATGATAGTTTATTGTCCAAGGATCAAAATGCACTTTCGCTAATTGACCAATATTTATGTTTTCGGGTTCTTCCAGGCAATTTAATGTCGAAAAAATGTTTTTTTTTAACTTTTTTTTTTTGTAAAATGCTCACTTATAATTGGGTGGACTTTTTCTCAGTAGGACTAATGAATGTAGCATGTAGGAAATTTCACCACGAACATTTGTCTCTAAAAGAAAACGTATTTTCGATACTCCAGTGCCAAGATATTTTAGTTTTAGTGAGAAAAAAAGTGCCAATTTTACAAATTTCTCAGAATTAACAAGCACAGCCTATTATTTACATGCGGCATATGTTTTGGAGGCCAGAGTATGGTTTCTTATAGTTATTTTGGTCGCTGAATTCGGATCCGGAATCAAATTTCAGATTAACAGTTAAACTTGGAGCCACGCCCAAAAGTTATTTGTGGTAATATGCTGTAATTTTAATCGCTAGTGAATTCGGTCATATTTCATCTTTCGCTCACCTTTAATTGATATTTTACTCACGGATTTTTTAAATGGAGATTATTTTTTTCAACTTCTGATTGTTTTTAGAGGCCTCGTGGCGTAATGGTTAGCGGCTTCGGCTGCCGATCCCTAAGTTTCTATGGGGAATACACGCAAATAATATTTGAGCGTGGCTAAAATATCACTGTTCACTGTTTATATGAAATTTGATTCCGGATCCGAATTCAGCGACCAAAATAACTATAAGAAACCATACTCTGGCCTCCAAAACATATGCCGCATGTGCTTGTTAATTCTGAGAAATTTGTAAAATTGGCACTTTTTTTTCTCACTAAAACTAAAATATCTTGGCACTGGAGTATCGAAAATACGTTTTCTTTTAGAGACAAATGTTCGTGGTTTTTTTTTTGGAAATTAAATATGTCTTTATTGAACATTCTTATAATAATTACATTTCTTTTACATGCTAAGTGGTATGGCCTAATGCTCTTCATCTTTGTTGTATTTTTCGTTTGATTATTAACTGATCACATTTATTTTATTTACTTCAAATTGTTTTACATTATTGCATTGAATCGAATACATTTGGGTAAAAAAGAAAAAAATCACTTTATCAACTTAAAACTAAAAAAATAAATTTATTGAAATATTCAAAATCACTAGAACGAGTAAACTACGAACTGTATTTTAAGATGAATGCTCAAAGAGTTCTTACTTGTTCCTGGCGAGTTTTGCAACCACGCAGTGTTGTTGTCATCTCGATGAAAATGTTCAAAAATTCTTGTGGTGAAAACAGGTCACTACTGCCTTCACCCGTTGATGCTGGTTGGTTTTCCCTCGGTTGCTGACTGAAGCCTGGAGGTGTTGTATTCTCTGCAACTCTTTGCCGCTGATTCAACGGCAATGGCTGCAGATTTGGAACCACTCGAACAGATCCTGCTCCTGGTGACGCCAAAGCAGGAAAATCCACGTCCGTGAATGCTGGTGGTGTTCTGCGCCGATTTGGTTGGTGCCTCGTCGTCGCTTGCTGCCGAATTTTTACAAACTCAGCTCGTTTTGGGCAGCTTCGATTCTTGGTAGAATGGTCGCCGCCGCAATTGAAGCATTTCGCTTCGATGTTCGCGTTGATTGTTTCGCAAGCTTGTGTTTTGTGCTCACCTCCGCAGGTTGCACAACGACTCTTGATGAAACAGTTCCTTCCACCATGTCCAAACTGCAAGCAGTTCGAACACTGTGTCACGTCACGGTGCACTGGACGATAACGTTCCCAAGTCACGATGATGTTGAAAATTGCCCGAACTGCTTTCAGCTCAGACGGCGTTGTCGATCCTCTCTCGAGATGAACCAGGTACAGTTGATCACGATACTTGATGTCCTTGTTGTGTCTCGTCATCTTGAAGACTTCGATCACGTTCAACTTAAGAGTTTTGAGCTCTTCTTTCAGCACACTCACATCCATGTCGTACAGGCCGCGGAGGACCTGTTTCATGGGGCGTTTACCTGGATCGTCATGGCTGTAGTATTCAATCTTGGTGTTGTTCAGGAAATCCCGAACGTAGTTATGGTAGGTAGCAGAATTTTGAGTCCATCAGCACACAAGCGAATGGAAGCTCGTAAAGCACCAGATTTGATAAACCCGGTCAGCCACTTTCGCACCGAATCCGATGACGATGTTTTCACAAAAATGGGTGGCAACTTTTCCCGTCGTTCAAATTCTTCCTTCTCGCTCACGTCCACAGGGAGGGTAGCGAACTGGTTTCCAGACGAATTTTGAGCGTCCTTGCTTAAACTGCCTGGCTTTGCAGGTAGCGCTTCGGCATTCTTTAGCTTCTTCAAATCTGCCGATCCTGCTGGTGAGGACCGTCTCTTTTTCTTGCCGTGAGGCATTTTTGCACTTTTTAAGCACTTTTCAGGAGCTAATATCCAGGAGTACCTCACTGATTGGTGTTCCACAAAGGAATGAAAATGTTCGTGGTGAAATTTCCTACATGCTACATTCATTAGTCCTACTGAAAAAAAGTCCACCCAATTGTAAGTGGGCATTTTACAAAAAAAGAGTTAAAAAAAACATTTTTTCAAGATTAAATTGCCTGGAAGAACCCGAAACCATAAATATTGGTCAATTATCGAAAGTGTATTTTGATCCTTGGACAATAAACTATCATTTCAAAAGTGAGCACCTTTATTTTTTGACAAAACCTTAAAATGGGGCAAGCCAATTGCGACATTTTGGGTGCCCGAAATGCGAACGGAGCGCTGCGCTCGCAGAATCAAAATTAGACTAAAAAAGATAGGAGGAACATACCCCGAGCATGGGTAAATAACATGGGAAATGCGTAATAATACCTTTCTCTGGTATCTATACCAAATTTTGGTATTCCTGAACCATTTAAAATTTGTCTTAAGGATTATGCAAGAGCAAAATGTGCTATCATACCAATTAAAGGTATTGTTTTGATATTGCAAAATTGCAGAATTTGTCAATGGTCGAACACCGCATATTGGTATTCTTTTGGTATTACAGTGTTTTATCAAATTCCTCTGAAACTATAGGAAAATTTTGACCAATTTTGACAAAATAGTTAATTTTGCGCTAAAATAATGTCTCAAAGCGAATACTTTAATTGAAAACCGGAAATTTCAAACTTGATTTTAAACATTTTTGATATACCCCCTAAATAAATGACTTGAAATTGTTGAAAATTTTCTATGTCAGGATGGCACATTTTGGTATTATTTTGGTATTAAAGTGTTTTATCAAATTCCTCTGAAACTATGGGAAAATTTTGACCAATTTTGACAAAATAATTAATTTTGCACTAAAATGATGTCTCAAAGCGAATACTTTCATTGAAAACCGGAAATTTCAAACCTGATTTTAAACATTTTTGATATACCCCCTAAATAAATGACTTGAAATTGTTGAAAATTTTCTATGTCAGGATGGCACATTTTGGTATTATTTTGGTATTAAAGTGTTTTATCAAATTCCTCTGAAACTATGCGAAAATTTTGACAAAATAATTAATTTTGCACTAAAATGATGTCTCAAAGCGAATGCTTTCATTGAAAACCGGAAATTTCAAACTTGATTTTAAACATTTTTGATATACCCCCTACAGAAATGACTTGAAATTGTGGAAAATTTTCTAAGTCAGGATGGCACATTTTGGTATTCTTTTGGTATTACAGTGTTTTATCAATTTTCTCTGAAACTATGGGATTTTTTTACCAATTTGGACAAGATAATAAATTTTGCGCTAAAATGACTTGAAAAAAAAAACCAAATACTTTGAAAAACGAGTCAATCGAAAGATTATTGAATTTTGGTTAATTTCAATCCAGTTTTATTTTAATAACACTTATTTTTCAATCTTGTTATTTTTCAGAATCTTCAAGAACTTCATGCACAGGCCGTTCATCAATGACAAATGCATTCGGTGTGGTGAAGAATATCACTAAGAACAACATGGAATCATCAGGTGAGTAGATTTGGCTGTTGCATATGGATCATTTCCGTTTTTTCACTAACTGCAACTGCTGCACTAAAAATGGTATGAAAATACCAAATTTTGGTATTACTTGTGCAAATATCAGCGACCAAAATGTGATCTTGGTTGCCCAGTAATAGATGGTAAAATACCATCAAATCATACCAAAATCATGTATGTGGAAGACCACAGGAATACCAAAATATGATTTTCCAAGGGCGCGGGAATACCTAAAATTAAACCATGGCAATACCAAGTTTTGGTATTCAAGCAATGTTAAAAAATTCAGAAGACCTCAACTTGGTATTGAAATGGTTTTATTTTGAGGTATTATTTTACCCTTGGAATAACATGGTTTGGTATTGTTGTGCCCTTCCACATACTAGACTTTGGTATGATTTCATGGTATTTTACCATCTATTACTGGGCAACCAAGGGCACATTTTGGTCGCTGTTATTTGCTCAAGTAATACCAAAATTTGGTATTCCCGTGTTATTTACCCCTGCTCGGGACACCTTAGATTTATTGGTCCTTTATGTGAAATCGTCTCAGCTTTCGAATGGATTTGTCAGTTTTTCGATAAAGCGGGGCGCCGGCCTTCAAAAATGACTTTTAAAAATACATTGGTGTTTTGTGGCTAAAAAATGTATGGAACGGTATTTTTCTGACAAGTGCATTCGAAAGCTCTGCTCATTTCCTTTC
>NC_068937.1:65303449-65354366 GCF_016801865.2 Culex pipiens pallens
TCAACTATCACATCTTCAACGTACATTACCCACACGAGGAATTATCCGATGCCAAGAAGGAAGCGTTCTACGCGAAGCTGGAGCAGAAGTTCGACAACTGCCCGCAGAGGGACGTCAAGATCGTCATCGGAGATATGAACGCCCGCATAGGAAGGGAGGAGATGTACAAGCCGGTGATCGAGCCGAACAGCCTACACACCGTCACGAACGACAACGGCCAGCGGTGCATCAACTTCGCAGCCTCCCGCGGTATGGTGGTACGGAGCACATTCTTCCCCCGGAAAGACATCCACAAAGTCACCTGGACATCGCCTAACCAACGAACAAAAACACAAATCGACCACGTCCTCATCGACGGCCGATTCTTCTCGGACATACGGAACATCCGCACGTACCGCGGTGCGGACATCCACTCGGACCACTACAAGCAAGCATGCACTCAAAACTGTCCCCGACGGAGCCGGCTCCCACCGCCGTTCAACACCGAGCGGCTGCAGGACACGGCTTCGGCTCAGCACTACGTGCAGCAGCTGGAAGCGAGCCTGCCAACGGAGGAGGAACTCGGCGCTGTCTCGCTCAACGATGGAAGGAGCAGAATATGCTCGGCCATCGGCAGTGCCGCTGAAGCCGCGCTAGGTAGTACGGTCCGAGTTGGAAAGCAGCGCTGGTTCGACGAGGAGTGCCAGCGACTACTTGACGAGAAGAAAGCAGCTTATGCGGTGAAGCTGAGAGATGCAACTGATGAGAACGTGGCCAGATACAAACAAGCGCTGAAACAGCAGAGAACGGTCTTCAAGCTCAAGAAGCGCCAGCTGGAAGATCGCGATCGCGCTGAAATGGAGCAGCTATTCCGGCAGAACGAGACGCGAAAGTTCTACGAGAAGGTTAACCGGTCCCGCAAAGGCTATGCGCCGCAAGCCAACACTTGTCGGGACGCCGAGGGAAACCTTCTTATGGACAAAGGCGAGGTGTTGAACAGGTGGCAGCAGTTCTTCAACGAGCACCTCAATGGCGATGTAGCGCATGGAGACGGCTTTGAAGCCCAACTTGGACCGCCCGCTGCTGACCAACAGTTCCCGGCACCTGATCTGGAGACGGTGAAGAAGGAGATCAGGCAGCTGAAGAACAACAGGGCCGCCGGTAAAGATCGGTTACCCGGTGAGCTCTTCAAATATGGAGGAGAGCAGTTGGCGAGGGCAATCCACTTGGTGATTTCTAAGATCTGGAGGGAGGAGAAACTACCAGAAGAATGGATGGATGGTGTCGTGTGTCCCATCTACAAAAAGGGCGATAAGCTGGACTGCGGCAACTACCGCGGCATCACGCTTATCAACGCGGCCTATAAAATCTTCTCCCAGGTCCTCTGCCGTCTGCTGACACCGTACGCACGGAGGTTCGTGGGCCCCTATCAAGCGGGGTTCACTGGCGCTCGGGCCACCACGGACCAAATTTTCTCGCTCCGGCAGATCCTTGAGAAATGCCGTGAGTACAACGTGCCCACACATCACATCTTCATCGATTTCAAGGCAGCGTACGATACAGTCGACCGCGAACAGCTATGGCAGATCATGCACGAGAACGGATTTCCAGACAAACTGACTCGGCTGATCAAGGCTACCTTGGATCGTGTGATGTGTCACGTGCGAGTGGCAGGGGAGCTAGCTGATCCCTTCCAATCGCACCAAGGGTTACGACAAGGTGACGGCTTATCCAATGCGCTGTTTAACATCGGACTTGAGGGAGTTGTGCGAAGAGCGGGTCAAGACACGAGAGGCACGATTTGCAACAGGACAGTACAACTCCTTGCTTATGCGGACGACATTGACATTATAGCGAGAGACCTAGAGACGGTGAAAAGGGGTTACACAGCCTTAAAGACGCAAGCAAGACGAATTGGATTGGCCATGAATACGACGAAAACAAAGTACATGAAAGGGAGGGGCTCAAAGGACGTTGACCCCCCAAGACTCACCCCTTTAACTGTGGATGGCGATGTGCTGGAGGAGGTAAGCGAATTCGTGTACTTGGGATCGACAACGACACCAGCTTAGAGATCCGGACTCGTATCCACTCCGCGAATCGCGCCTACTTTGGATTACGGAAAACCTTGACATCTCATCGAGTGCAACGCGCCACGAAGCTGACCCTGTACAAGACACTGATTAGACCGGTTGCCCTCTATGGCCATGAGACCTGGACGCTGCGGCAAGAGGACGAACGAGCCCGAACGAGTACAGCTCAGAACGAGTGGCGAAGGCGCATGAACCACGAACTGCACGCGCTGCTGGGAGAACCGACAATCGTCACCCTGGCGAGAATCGGGAGGCTCAGGTGGGCCGGCCATGTCGCGAGGATGGACGAAGACCATCCTGTCAGGATGCTCTTTGACCGCGCGCGACCGGATGGCGGCACAGGCCGAAGAGCAGGAGCACAGCGTGCACGATGGGGAAATCAGATCGAGGCGGAGCTAAGAAAGATCTGCAACCTAGGGGACTGGCGAGCTGCAGCCCAGAACCGAGCAACATGGAACAATCTTCTTGATACAGCACGGGCACCGCGTATGGTGTTCTAAGCTAATTGGTATGGTATGTAAGTTCGATTCAATGTTATGTGCTTGGTTGATTAAAATATATATTTTATGTACCGAAACAGTTTGTTGACTACCTTTCCAGCGTGCGGGTCAGAATGAGCAACCATTAATAAAAAGTCATTTTTGTTTGTTTGTTAAGTATCAACAGGCCACCAATGACCCCAATGATACTGTGACTATGTTACACAATAATAATTTAATTATATCTAAAAAACTCCAAAAATTGCTTTTTCAAAACATCACGTGACACATTAAAATCAAAAATTGAGGCTACTCGATTGAAGGTCCGTTGAAATCCGATGATGGAGCCGTGTGCACTGTAGTTGGCAGCTTCAAGTGGGATTCGGAAGAAGGCACCTTCGCGCAGCACACGAGATCTAGCTTGCAGATTCAGCTCACCGAGTAGGGAGGGGCAATCAATCCTTGATGTGAGCAGGTCGGCAACAGCGGTTACACGTGCGGCGTTGCGACGAACAGCCAAAGAGTCCAGATGGATAAGCTGACATCTGCTTTCGTAGCTTGGGAGACGGTGGGGGTCTCTCCATGGAAGCAAGCGGAGTGCGAAACGAATGAATCGCCGCTGCACGCTCTCGATCCTCTCCGAGCTATTCTGGTACCAGGGATTCCACACCACGGAACTGTATTCCAGGGTTGACCGGACGAGGCCGCAGTACAATGACTTCAGGCAGTAGACGTCGGTGAACTTTTTGGTCGCACGAAATATGAAACCAAGCAGTCTTGAGGCTTTTGCAACGATGTATGCGACGTGATTCTTGTACGTGAGCTTCGCGTCTAGCATCACTCCGAGATCGTTTATGCATTCGACCCGCGGGACGGTTGTTCCGAGGAGCGTGTAGTTGTGCGTGATCGGCCTGAGCTTCCTGGTGAACGATATAACGGAACACTTCAGAGGATTTAAGGTCATGCGGTTAGTGGCACACCAGTCAGCGAATTTGTCCAGCTGCTGTTGAAGTAGTTCAGCGTCATGCGTTGAGTTCACGTACCGGAAGATCTTCAAATCGTCGGCATAAGCGAGTCTTGATCCATCCAGTACAACATTGCTATCGTTAAAGTAGAGCAAGAATATAAGAGGCCCCAAGTGACTTCCTTGCGCTACACCGGAGTAGGCGAGGAATAGCAGCGAGACGCATTCGCCGATCTTCACACTGATTGTTCGTCTGGAAAGATAGGACTGAAACCAACCGAGCAAACTGCCACTAAACCCTAGTTTTTCGAGCTTAGCAATCGCGATGTCATGGTTGAGCCTGTCGAAGGCTGCGGAGAGATCAGTATAGATTACGTCGGTTTTGGCTTCGACTAGCTAGCCCCTTGGTCAGGAAGGTGGTGAAGGTCAGCAAGTTCGATGTAGTCGAACGTCCCGGCATGAAGCCATGTTGCTCAGCGCAGATTTGTTGCTTGCAGTGAAAAAACACCAGGTCGAGCACAGCGAGCTCGAACAGTTTGGAGACGGCGCAAAGCGCCGAGATCCCCCGGTAGTTGTCGATGTCACGTTTGTTTCCCTTTTTATAGACTGGAAACATGAAAGCAGTTTTCCACAGGTCCGGAAAAACCCCTTTGTCGAGAGAGTGCTGGAACAGGAATCGTAGTGGATGCACTTTTTCAGGATACTAGAGGGGATTCCATCAGGTCCTACTGATGAGGTTGATTTCAATCTGGCAGCTGCGTTCATGATTCGTTGGTCGTCGAGTACGAGTCGGTCCAGAACGTTGCCGCAGGGTGGCACATTTTCTGTGGCGGCTGCGACCTCGTGCGGTGAAAGGGATTCATTGATGAACATTCTTGAAAATTTCTCTGCAAACAGTTGACTGATGGTATCGGGATTTGAAGCGGTCTCGTTGTCATCCGGTACACGAGCTACCTGATAAAAACTCACACTTCAGCTGGAGCGAGCATTCCTTCCGTGAGCGCTAGCTCATTCGCAACCCTGCCGTTCAACACAACAAGTCGTTGCACTCAGAAATAAGTACGGTATGCAGATTGGAAGGAACGCGGCCAAGAAATGATGCGTGTTCTTTCCGTGACCCCCAAGAAAAGTTGACAGTTCGGTATGAGCGCGTTTGGCGGTGTGCGCACTTGAGGTTCTTTGGGGGGAAAAAGAAAAATATAAAAATTCAAAAAATAAAATTAAATAGATTAAAAATGTTGATTCAAAAACTTTAAACAACAATTCCAGAGTTTTTTTTAAATGACCTGTAAGCTATTGTGTTTCATATGTTTAAAGAATTTATAAACAAAACTCTAAAATTATTATTAATGAACAAAATTGAGAATTTCTTCAAAAAATTAGGAAATTATAAAATTGTGAATTATGTAATATTCGCAATTCGCAATTTTCAGTGTAAGAACGGGCCTTCACCGATCTTATGCACTAGGTTCCTGACGAACACTGCTCTTACACCTACATCTCACACTTGCTCTGAGTCAGTACGAGCAACACGCTAGAACACGCTTTGAGTGTTCGTGCCAGGCATGGGGGTGGTAAGCGATGTAAGTATAAGCGCCTAACCATTCAAAGTGTGCCTATTAACTTTCATTAAAGCAAAAACATTTATGTTTAGTTTGAATTCAAAAACTAGTTGTTATTTTACTGTGTATTGTTTTCTCCTGAAATCTTTCCTAGTGTTGAGTCGTGTTTATATGTTGCTATTTCTTTTGTCGCGGTGTTTTGTGACAGTTTTTGGTCCTAAGCATGTTATAAAAGTTTACCAAAAGTACAATAGTAATATTTGTGTTAATCCTTTAACCATTCCATAAATTTAGTAAGGGCTCGAACCTCACTTGTTTGAAAAAAGAGTGAAAATTGAAAACAATAGACAGTAAAAGAGAATATATTTTACAAAAATCCAGAATCAATAGTAAATCATTCTCTTACGTACGCGTATTTTAAAGAATAAAAATGAGATGCTGGATGTCAAAAAATAAAAATAAAATCAGAATACATCCATTAGATGTAAAATTAGAAAATAGTTAATAAATAAAGGTACAAAACAAGCTTAGATTATAGTGATGATAATTTATAGGACTGATAAACATCTATTCAAATGAATAAACGCAATAAAATCAAAAACGTTACTTAATCCACCTTTAGGTGGTTGGGCCTTCCTCAAGGGGTTTGATTTTCGGTGTGCAAATATTTTGTGTGCAGTTATGATTAGCACAGGGGGAGAATTTGGTGCAGTGTGCAATACTTACATGTAAACTTATGTCAAAACGATTATCCTTCTTGAAAATAGTTACAAAACAGTTGTATACACACATTCGAACACTCAATGAATCGCTGTTCAATAGAGCAGCAAGAATTTGAACAATATTGATGCTGTAGTTGAAATAAGGATGTGCGACCAAGAGATTACACATGCAATTCACGGAAATTTCAGCTAGTTGACATTCTTCCGAGGGTACGATTTTTTTAGTGGTTTTGAGCAATGACTTGGAGATGCTTTCACAGTAAACTAAATAGCACTGGAAATGCTTGAGTAGTTTGTTTTCAAAGTTTACTCTGGTGATAGTTGTTTTTTTCATCTTGTGGACACTTGCATCTAAGATACCCAGTTTGTATTCTGGTATAATATCTTTGAACAGCTCTGCGATTGATATGAGAGCAAGTTTTCTGATAACCAGGGCATTTTTTTCGCCATTTTGCAACTTATCAGAGACTAGATCCATTAAAATTGCTAATTTCTCAATCTTTGTTTCCGGATTTTCTTGGATGGACGTACACGTAACACCAATCAAAAATTTTTGACGCTCAATAATTTCTTCCCGTTTTTGCAGCATATCTGCAAACCCTATTGCTGTGCATATCGCCGAAGTCGTATCATTAATTTCATGGTTAATTTTCGGTTCTGGAAGTACTTCTTCGGACTTGTGCACTTGTACAAAGTCTGACTGACGACTTATCAATTGTCCAGTCTTTGTTTTTATAGGGAGAAGCGGTTTCAATGATTCCTGGCGGTTAAACGCATCCTGATGTGACTCGTATTCTTTTTCAAGCTTATTGGACGCCATTCTTTTACTTTTAGTTAGACTGTTTTTTTTTGCCACTCGATTTTTTGAACTCATTCGTGGCAGCTTTGATGACTTTTTTTGCTAAAATTAACTGATTCATATAAAATTGACACAAAAAAAACAGGTTTCAGTACTCACATATCCTTCAATCATCGCAATGTTTTTGGCAAGTTAAGGATTGAATCGAGCGCGTGTTCAAAACGACTGATACACAGTCAGCTGGAGATACTCAAAATCAAGTTCAAATTCACTCAAAATCAAGTTTAGATCTCGAACTGAAAATTAGTGCACGGTTACTGAAAATCGCACTTTTGGGAGTTCAGAAATCGCACTTTTGACAGTTCGCTTAACCCTTTTGAGCCTGATGGGTCATATACGAGGGGCGAGACAATAGTAAAAAATTAAATAAATTAATTAATTAACTGCAGGAATTAACGAATTAACTTTTGTTTACGATCATAACATCGCCACCTCTCTTTACACCACATTGGTTTGACCGACGACGTTTGACAGTTCGACATCTCGCGTGATTGTTGTTGTTGTTTAGTGAAAAAAATATTCGAAAAGAAAGTCGCTGGCCCGTAAACAAGATTTCCCAAGTAACCATCCAGCACTAGCAAAAAGTCAGAAATCGGCAACAGATTAGCATTCTATTGCTAAAGAGCCATGCAATAGCATTTACAAGTGCGATTCAGCACTTATTCATCTGCACTGTCCAAAGCTGAATAAATGCTGCTTAAGTGCAACGGCTAGCAACACTGTCATGCTTTTCCATCAAAATGGCAACACTGTTCTCATTCTGAGAGGAGAGTAAAAGAGAGAGTGCGGGAAAACAACAACCTTCTCGCTTTCTCGTTTCGCATCAAAAAAATCAACAGCGATTGAAAGCTGCCGAAGCCAGCAGCTCAAAACCGTTTTCATCTAGGTTTTAATCATCCTCGTAAGTATTTAACAAGTATTTATTTGTACATATTACTAAAGAAAAATTAATACTTTACAGCTAACATGAACGAGAGCCATTCCACCACCTTGCTAGACTGCAACAATGAGCCGCAGGCAGAAATTGCGTTTTTTGTCCTACTGGTGGGTCCGGATTCCCACGCCGAACTAAGCGGGAGGCGAACAATTTATTGGTCCTCGTCAAGCCAGTTCAAGGCTTACGAATCATTATGTAGTGATAACCTATATTATTATGAATAAAAGAAAGTAAATCAAATCTTACGCCTCATCAAGAACTGTTTTCGCCAGTCCCTTTTCCAACGGTGTGGAGCAGTAAACCCAAGAAGTCGTTTAGCATTCTTCTGGCTCAAAGTGGCCACATATGTATATATAAACACCAGCTTGGAAAGCTACCTCCTGTTTAGTTGAGAAGGCACGGGCGCAGGAATCAACAACGACGGTAACTTCTATCATCTGGCATCACATCCCCAACCATTCAACTTCAACCAAAAAAATCGACTTCGTAACTCGGTCAGCTGAGTCGGTAATGTAGTAAACAAACAAACCAAAATAGAATGGTGAGAAGAGAAAAGCAGAGAGAGAGAAAGCAATATTTTTGCCTCTCTAATTTTTTTTGACATTTTCTGCAGGGGTGGACACCAACAGTAGGGGCCAGCACTAAACCGGCCGAGTAAAGTCCAAACTCGGCCATTGTCCAGCACTGAAGTAGCTGTTAGGGCAGGTCTCGAAACTTTTTAGCTTTTACTCGTAGCTATACACACTGAAAATACGCCACACGTTTTATTCAAGTGCCCAAACACTTGAATGATTGAATAAAGACACATCATAGATTTAATTGGTTTGTGTTTCAACATCATTCCAAACCATTATCAAATGCAAGTGTTTGGGCGATTGAATTTTTGGTATTTTTTGACATGTTATTGTCATTCGGGTGGCTCAAGCTTTTCAAGTGTTTTGCTCATGAATTTGTCCCACTACCTTTAACTATTCAAAGTGAAGAGCAAAACACTTGAAATTGATCTTAAGATCTACCCAAAACAGGCACTATTCAAAGTCAACGTGAAGTCCACATGAATTTAATGTGTTTCACTGATTGATTTTAGAGCAACTTTCATCGAAGGCTAGAAGCTAGGCTAGGACGAATTAGGTTTTACGCCGACTCGATTTGGAGGTTAGAAAGGAGTGCACTGTTTACATGGACTTAGCACAGTTCGATGCGGTCGTCGATTTTGTTCGGGGAAATTCGTCGACAATCGACGAAGACCATGTAAACAGTGCACACGAGCTGTCAAATGACGTCACGGTGTAAAACCTAATAGCGCAAAAAACTCACCCGTCTTCAACTGGCCAGCCGGCGCAGTGGTAGCGTGCACGACTAGCAAGCGAGAACCTGTATATCGCTTGTACGTACTTTTATTTTTCAACCCCATTTAAAATTCAAGTGTTTGGCTATTGACATTATTTCATGGCCAATCACCGAAATTTCAAGTGTTTTGCGATTGATATTTGAGTGCTCTGTACAGCAGGGCCAGATCATGTGTAGAACACTTCGTTGAGCTGTGTAAGTTTTGCTCAGTGCATGCGCTTTCAGTGCTAAACAGTGACCATGTTTTAGTGCTGGATGGTTACTTGGGTTGTTGGAAAAGGCCATCGAGTTCAGGGGACCTGTTGCAGTTGGCCAGTCCAGAACAGCATTCGGTTCTTCTATCAGCTGGAAGCTCGGATAGCGTTCAAGAAAAATTTAGGAAGTAGCAAGCAGGTCGATCGCGAGTGACTTGAGCAGTTCCGCAGAAACAACTCGGCGGCTGGCGCTACCTGGCAAATAACCGAGCCAGTAAAAACTTTGGTAACAACGAGGTAAGACTATTCATAAACTGTTGGAAGGCAGATATTTGTTTTGTATTTTCCCACGCGCAGGTTTCAATCAAAACGTTCCTCTCAAGTCTATCTAATCAACGGCAATCTTCCCCCGGAAGCTGGACAAGTTCAACGCGGCCTGCTAGAAGTGGTCGTTTTCTTCGAAGGCGGACTTTCCAGCGACGGCCGGCATCATCGGTACGACAGGACAGCAACCAGCCGCACAACAAAATAAGAACTCTTCCGGGACCAGCAGACTGAACTGAATTGGAAAGAACGGAAAGTAACGGTGACGTCGTGTGAATTCAAAAAATAATCAGCTCCAGAAAGGCATTCCGTGAACTCGTCGGTTATTGCGTTTAATTTCGCTAGGGTAAACGGTGCATTGCAACAAAATAATGCATCAAAATAAACATACAAATTTTTATTGAACGATTTCAAAAACTTGAATTTCACAATTTATGTTAATTACAATAAAATTATGTGCCACAGCCTGAATTCATCTATGTGCAGTAAATTGTATCTCGCCCCGTGGTTTATAATTTTCATCAGCTTTTTGATAACAATTTGAAAAGGCAGCGGTCCCCCTGGCATCGGTTCTTTCTGGGTCGTAATCGCGATTTAGCACCGGCCGCAGTCGCTTTCTGGCGTTCCAACCGCATGGAATCGTGTCCGCTAGCTATCCGGATCGCTCGCCTAGCCGGATGTCAGCATCCGAGTAAACCAGTACAGGGCGGTTTTCTTGTTGGCTGATTTGTTGAACGGGGGATGTCATTATCATATATGGACTGTCTGGATTTCTGGGCCAAAACCACCCACTGA
Organism: Culex pipiens pallens; assembly: GCF_016801865.2. NCBI lineage: Eukaryota > Metazoa > Arthropoda > Insecta > Diptera > Culicidae > Culex > Culex pipiens. Next base: position 65,313,708 of record NC_068937.1, read on the forward strand.
GAATTTTGGCTCGAGATCGTGCCTGAATCGAGTCGAGTCTCGGGCCAAAATTCGCAGTGGGCTGCTTGTACTTGCCGGCCAGCTGTCTTGAGGAGGGCGAGTTTGAGATTGTCCATGGCATCGTTGTCGTAAGCGGAAGCCGGGGGAGGAAGCGCAAAAGTTGTTGTTCCGGTAGGTTTCGCAAAAGTCTAACGATAAATTTGTTCGCAGCCGCATTTGAAGTGGGCATGCCGAGAATTTTTGAGTTCGGTTTGGACATGGAGATTTTCCCAATGCCCACAATCAGGGTTGCCATTTTGCCCATTCCAGGTGGTCCAAGCAGCAAGTACGGCACCGGGTAGGACGGTACGTTTACAATGGTTGGAGGCCACGCTCCGGTGGAACCTCTTCTGGTCCTATGTTTGTGACGATCATTTAAGGCTAGGGCTCGGTTCGTCAACGGTAGAACAGCATCACGAAGGTGTTGTCCATGCAGGTCTTTTCGTAATGCAGAAAGAACTGCTCCGTGTCGTGGACCTAATGCTCAAGCGTTGGAAGGAAAATGGCGATTCGCGTGCTTTCCGTAACATACGGCGAGGGGGCGATCTCGTTGCGACCGATCGGTTTGACCACTTGCGTGCTTGAGACCACTTGACGTGCTTGAGACGGCCACGATCGTAGAAGCTCAGGTGCATCCGGTAGTTCATTCCGCGCAAGGTGTCGAAATTGCGGTACACTGAGTGCCGGCCACTGTGTTCGAGCTGGGGATTGTTGCGGTGAGCCACGAGGAAGGTTTTGTTGAGGATATTCTGCATGTCATCGCGTCAACGTATGAGAGCGGCCGGACGTTGATCTCCGAGGTGTATGTGAAGGAGTGCGTCAGGTTGAGATGGGTCCACGGGATGATGTCGTGCCGGGACTCGGATGGGTTCAGTTAGGGAACGCCAAGTGACCAGCGCACTTATAGGGTGTCGTTGGAGAGGGTGCTGTTCGAGACGGCAGATGTTCCAGAACTTCCCCTCCCCACCGGGGCCACTTCCAAACTGCACTCCCGATAAACTCCGTTCTCGATCTGGTTCTGCAACAGCAACTGGTCCCGATAATTGCCCAGCCTCAACGGAAACTACTCGCTCTTCCAAATCCCACCAATTGTGTACCACCGCAAGGTCATCGTTCCGGAATTAACAGGTGTTAAAAACTTTTCCACAGCTTTCTAGAAATGAGATAATAATTATTGTACTTTTTTTGCTACAAAACAATCATAACAAAACTGACAGTCGAGCGCGCGGAGTGACTCAAAGAAAATCAATGTTTTCAACAAAGCAGGTGTACGTTGTCAAATGTCAAACGTCAAGAGGAATTTAATTCCTTAATGTATTAAATGCGAAAAATTAATACATTAAGGCCAATGTCACGCCCCTCGGTCATATATGACCCAAATATCAAAATTTTCAAAACTAGCCTATAATTTTCGTATGGTCATAAGAATCATTTTCCCATTCAGGCCTGAAAGGGTTAAACGAACTCAAAAAAGTGTGATTTCGCGAACTCGAAAAACTGTGAAAATTACCAAAAAACGAGTTCAGTTAAGCGAACTCCCAAAAGTGCGATTTTGGACTTAGCGAATTTTTTGAAATTCGTTTGAAACGTTTCGTCCTAAATGTTTTTGTTTAGTTATTTTTTGTGCTCCGGAGTTAGGAGTTGGATTTCAGGTAAGTAAAACGGACGGATTTTTTGTGGCGAAAAGGGTCGGTCTGGACTGGTACTGGACAAGGTTTTGCAAGAGGAATCTGTCCACCGGTGGACGGATTACCTACCGATGTTGGCGAAAAGGTTTTGCAAGAGGAATCCGTCCGCCGGTAGACGGATTGCCTGCCAATGCTGGAGAAAAGGTTTTACAAGAGGAATCCGTCCGCCGGTGGACGGATTACCTGCCAATGACGCAAGAGGAATCCGTCCATCGGTGGACGGATTACCTGCCAATGTTGGCGAAAAGGTTCCGTCCACCGGTGGACGGATCACGGCACAAGGTTTTGCAAGAGGAATCCGTCCACCGGTGGACGGATTGCCTTCCAAAAATGGCGAAAAGGTTCCGTCCACCGGTGGACGGAACACGGCACAAGGTTTTGCTAGAGGAATCCGTCTGCCGGTGGACGGATTACCAGCCGAAGTTGGCGAAAAGGTTCCGTCCACCGGCGGACGGATTACTGGACAAGGTTTTGCAAGAGGAATCCGTCCGCCGGTGGACGGATTGCCTTCCAATAATGGCGAAAAGGTTCCGTCCACCGGTGGACGGAACACGGCACAAGGCAAGGGGCTGGAAACTCTTAGAACTTTACCTAAGTATATTAATAAGTATACTTAAATAATGTTAGTATACTTACGCTCTTCCCCCCTAACATGAATCATCTTTTAAAAAAACGTCGGGGTGACGTCTAGAAATGTCACAACTTTTTTTTTGTTTATTTTGGTTTCTGCCAAACCTAACCAACAAATCGACGGAACCGGCAAGTTGAGAAATAGTTCCTCCAGGGCTTGAGAATCATTCTGGAATAAATTAATCGAAAATCCCCTCTTATTCTTCAGGGCAGCGCCAAACTTACATCCGGTTTCAAAGCTCTCCCGGAGTGGTGACTTTCGTTGGCTTGGAGGGGGCTTTTGGCGATTACACTTTGATATTTTTCAATGATATTATCGCAGATTATGCGCGGATACGGGGACTGTGCGGACCCGTTGCGGGAATGAGTTTGGTGCAGAAGATTGCGCCAGTTGCACGGAATTATGCATGAAGCGATTGATCACTCAATGGACCGGCAGGCCAGTTTGGTGCTGCCGAGAGGAGAGCTTAGAGTACATTATAAGGAGGAATCCGTCGTGGGTTACTGAAGTAGGGGACCTTACTTTTGGGACAAAGTATTTGTAAAAAAGATGAAGGATCTTTACACGACCGTTTTTTGGAGCTAGGAGGTTTGGGATCAAGTTTTTGATCGTATTTGGACGAGTCGGATGAGGTTTCTGCCAAATAGAAGAAACGACAGAACCGGCGGGTTGTGCCAAATTTCTTCAAGGGTTTTGGAAACATTCTAGAATAAATTCTCGATTAACTTGACCCGGAACCCGCGAGGCAAAAAGCTGCTGCGATTTAGTACCTATAGGTCACAGGCCGAGGAATTGCCCTTTTCGGACTTTAAAAAAAGGGGATATGCTGTCTGGCTACAGCTGGGTGATCGAATGGTGGTTCTATCATGTGAACCATGTCGTTTTTATTCAATTTTCAGCTTTAAATGTATGATAAACTAAACTAAAAAACTGCCACCTCATGAAAACTGCCACCTCATGAAAATCGTGCTCAACGTAAACATAAACACAGGCAAGCAAACGAACGAACCGAACTGTCAAAGCCAAGAAGCGTAAAGTTAAGGTGGTCTCGTGATTCGAATTTCGTTAGTATATTAACAAGTATATTAAAATAACGTAAGTATACTTAAATTGACTAATTATACTTGGAGTTTCCTGCCCCTTGGCACAAGGTTTTGCTAGAGGAATCCGTCTGCCGGTGGACGGATTACCAGCCGAAGTTGGCGAAAAGGTTCCGTCCACCGGCGGACGGATTACTGGACAAGGGTTTTCAAGAGGAATCCGTCCACCGGTGGATGAATTGCCTTCCGCCGGTTTAGCAAGAGAATTCTTTCCAACGGTGGACAGGTTTCGGCAAAGATGGGAAGAGCTATCGGATAGGCGTTGGATGGATTTTTATGGTTTAAACTAAGTTTGACTTTTATTTCAGAATATTTCAGAAAAATACGAATACTCTGCAAGACTCACTTCCCGAAGATCTTTTCGATTCCAGCATGAATGTGCCTTGGGCCAGACTGGCCCGAACGACAACATCGCCGCATCACAGGTTTGCGACGGGGTTCGCTGAACCGTCCCGTCCTTTCGTATTAATTTTATCACCAGCTGCGATGGATCCCTCGTCCCTACCAAGTACGCGTTCCGGATTAGACAACCCTCAAACTGGTGAAACTTATTCTTGATAAAGCTTATCTGTAACTAACCTTTTGTTTTCAGGTCAACTCGGACAATCCCGGAAAAAACATCTACCGCACACAATCTAGACACGTTCCCCGGAATGGACAGCATCGGGCACGAGCCGGTTCACCCGTTCGCAGGACAGCCGCAGTTCACCTGCAACGATCTGAAGCGACCACCCAAGTGGTTGAAGCGACCAACGGGAACGTGCTTTGGGGTGAGTCGCCATCATAAACTTCCACAAAATAAAACCTAAAATTTTCAACCCCTCACAGTTCGGCGGCAAGCTGGTCAACGGAACGAGTCGCACCGCACCATGGTCACGTAACTGTTGGTGATGCTGTACCGCTGTATGTGCACCCGGAACTACGCCGAGTAGCGAGCCAGCTGGACCGCGGACCGAGGGGGGCGTCACTCCTGCGTTCACCGAGCGATAAAGCTCCCCTTTTAAACCTTTGCAGCGCTAACATTTGCTTTTCCGCTTTAACTTGCTTTAACTCGCGTTAACCGCGATAACTTGCTTTTTGGCTTACCTTTTTTTGCGATCACGCTTCAGACTGCTCGATTTTTTTTGACAGCGAGAACTGTCAAAAGCAAATGACATTTCTCGTTGTCAAACCATTCGAGCAGTGTATTTTGCTTTCTTCTTGAAAGAAAAGTGTCAGGGACAAATCTTCCGCCGGAACCGTATCCGGCGCTTGTGACGGGTTTGTGTTCCAGTGCAATCCAGTTTTCCTTTTGCCGGCAAAGTTGTCTTTTTTATGTTGAGCCCTTCCGGATTGTCCGGAAGATGCAAACGTGGTTCCGGGAATCATTTGTTTCTTTGTTTTTGGACCTTCCGGACAGTCCGGCAGGTGGAAAGAACTTTGGAGGAGGAATTTGTTTCTTTGTTTTTGGACCTTCCGGAAGGTGCATAAAACGTTTGAGGAGGAATTTGTTTCTCTGTTTGTGCTCCCTCCGGATTATTCCGAAGATGCTAAAAAGGTTAAAGGAGATATTTGTTTCTTTGTTTTTGGACCTTCCGGACAGTCCGGAAGGTGCAAAACTTATTGGAGAAGGAATGTATTTTCTATGATTTTGCATCTTCCAGACGATCCGGATGGTGCAAAACCAGACGAAGGTGGGGAATAAACTTTTTCTTGTTTTTTTTTTGCATTCTAGATTGCTGCAACCCTTGCCAGCTGCGACCTCTAGTGTGAGCAGCTCGATTACGCCAGGCAGTGCACCAACCACTGTTGCGCTCCGATTCAAATCTTACAGCCAAGGGTCTGCCAACCTCGTTTGGCAACTTCTCTTCATCATCGAAGATGCCAACGGCCGGTAACACCATGTCAACGCAGTCCTCGCCAGGTCCAACCACGATGAGCCTCCAATGCCAACATCACCGCTTCAAGCGTTCAGTAAGCAAGCTACTTTCGCCCCCGGTGTCGATGACCGCGGTGGATCAACCTTCAACACCAACTTAACCGGCTCTGATCAGATCAGACTGCTTCAAACCGCGCTCACTTCTTCCGCGGCAGTGATAATATCAACCAGCTGCGCCGGTCCAACCGACAGCGGAATACCAACTACAATCGCTTCTTTCTCTTTAGCGGCAACAGCCAAGCTATCGCCAACAAGCTGCAGTACAAGATCAACAACAACCTTCAGGCGCATTCGTACCCGCTGTTTAACGGCGTGGCACCCAGAATCATCACCGTGGTCACCGTGTTACCGGTGTGGTTGGTGGAGGGCAGAACAACCACTATCAGCCATCGCAAGTCCGAGACGCGGACGAAGGAGGTCGGGGTCACGAACACGGACCCGACGGATCACATGGCGTTGCTGGAGCATTTTTGATCGACGAACGAACCGCTGCAGGTAGGATGAATTAGTAGTTAGGTTTAGAAAACGTACATCTTCTCTCTGTCATTTCAGCTGGCGCCGAGTTGACCTGGAGGACGCGGGATCTTCGTCAGTTGCTACAGCAGATGCCCGTAATTCATTCCGGGGAGGAGTTGGGCGTGATTGGAAGAGGATTGGATGGCTTGGCGGGACCGAGGACTCCGGAGAAGCTTTTTCATGTTGATCGAAAGGATTTTTGGAGATACGACGCGGCTGGTGATCTCCACGTCGCACCAGGATTCGAGTACGAGTTGAAGAGGGGCCCGGATGGCGTAGATCGGCCACGCTACCAGCACCACCACCGGAACCACCCCGGGTGACCGCGTCAATCCTAATCAACAGTACAAATTGCTCCTCTTCAATCGCTCGACTGTTCTTCCAGCAGACAGGCAGCTCGTCTTCCGCGAAAAAAGGAGAGCGGCGGAATTAACAAGGGCAACTTCTCCGTCACTGTCGCCGTAGCTCCGGTAAGCAGCCAATCATCCCAAATCTCAAACTCCTTCTAAACCTAATTATCTTCCAGAAAATCCCCTGTATGGACAAACTCGATGAAAAGTCCCGAAAGAAGCCGCCGTTGAACAACCCGCTGATTGTGGTTCCAAGCGGGAACTGGAGGAAAACCTACGTCTACGTCATCCATCCCAAAGATTGTTACCTGAAGACAAAACTAGGCGACCAGAAGGTTGACCACCTAACTTCGGTGCAGTGAATTGGCCGCGTCATCCCAAAGTTGAACAAACGCCTTCGAGAGCTCCATGTCCTCCCAGCATGCGGCAAAAAAATGCCGAACTAAGCGAGCACATGCGGCGGCGGCGAGTTAAACGAGCATAATGTTCTCAACAAACTGTTCAAACTCCCCGCGGAACCCAACTCCGTAACGAGATCCTCCTGAAACTCTCTGTTCCCGACAATGCCGTAGTCCGTAACAAGACCATTCACAACCGTTCCAAATGTTTGTTGAAACAAAAGAAATAAAGATTTTTTTTATCAAAATGTTTTATTTCATAGGAAAGTTTCCCGAATTTTGTTATAAATTGCACCTATTTTAATTTATTTAGCTAAAATCAACGAATATAGCCAAAAATCGCGGTCCAACCAAACTACTCATTCGGCAGTTCGAGCGCTAAACTCATTTATGAGTTTCAGCATTCAACTCATCAATGAATTCCTCCACGCATGGTCCGAAATGAGTGAATCGAACTTGATTTGTTGTGGTGGTGGTTGTTGATATGGCGCAGACGGAACAGAAGCAGCACTTTGCAGGCCATCGGACTTGTGTCGATGGGTCATCTTTTTTCGCATCAGGTTGAACCAATCGTAACCGGTCACTTTACTGCGCGGAAGAGTCCCTCCGATGAGGCCAGACGGGAATGTTCAGCTTGGAGTTGCTCTTCCTTGTAGAACTCCGCCAGCATAGGCACCGGTGCCGGCAAACTATTACTGTTGGTGCTGTCCCCGCGGTGGTCCAGATTCAACAGCGGACCTCCATTGGACGCACCTGCGAGACCATTCGTATTCGCGAGGAGCAGGAGAAACTCGAGAATCAGCGCATGGCGAAACTGTTAGTCTGCAAAAGAACCCAAATTAAACCACTAAAGCCTCCAGGTAGATTCGGATTAACTGACGTGACACTCTGCTGCTCGTAAAGGCCGTGTAACAGATGTAGACTCTGCCGTCGCCATCGCGGTACAAGGTTTCTCCTGTCGAATAAAATGTCCAAATTACACGCACGACTGGAATCCATGTAGCCGGTGTAAGTTAATTGCGCTGAAGATCACTACCTTGTTGTGCAAGCTCTGGCTGGCGAGTCACTAGTCGTTCGGGGAAAGGGTGATTGCGGGGATCGAGTGCATCCTTGGATCGGCGATGTACATCATGTTCACCGGAGTTTTCCACTCCAAGACGCACAAGCTTTTGTCGTCGAAGGTCGTCACGAAGCGCTGGTTTTAATCGCCGAAGTTTATCGTGCCCAGATGGCGTTCGTACTCCTGGACGAAGTCGCCACTGCGGGTGTCCCACTATAAGAGAAGAAAATTTGAGATTTCTTATCCCATATTTTTTGTTAAACCTACTCACGCAGATGATCTTAGCGGACGTCGGACGTTCCCACCACTGTTGCTTGTTGTTGGCTGAACTTGACGAAAAACGGTATCTTCCGTGAGCTAACGTGTGACACGACGTCGCCCGTTTCGTTGCCCACAGCTTGAGGTAGCAAATGTACCCGACACGAACTTCTCCCCGCCTGGCCTGCTGGTGGCCCTAGCAGGTTCGCAAGCAACGCCACTCGTAGTAAAACTCTCCGATCTTGATCCGGGCGTCCATGCTACAGTACAGCAGAAGATGGGCCAGGGGAACAACCGGATGGCGGAAATCCTTGGTGTCTCGGCGATCTCAACCCGCTCGGTCCCGTTCGGCCTCAATACAAGTTCCTCATCCAAGTATTCACCTCACGGTCCCAAAAATCTATCAACTTCTTCCGGCGTGTCGATCACCAACGCCCGATTCGCTCTAGAATCAAACGTGTTCGTGTCGTACGTGGCCTGCATGTGCCCCACCATCTCCACTCGGTCCTTCCTCCACCGAGATGTAGACCGTCTTTCGCTGGTTCTACGGGCTCCTCCACAAAACCTGAAGCATTTGCTTCTGCTCCGTCAAACCGAATTCGCCGGCTCAGCCATCGGTGGAAACATCTCCTCGTACCGCGAACTCGGGAATATTCCCCCTGTCCCTTGGGACCGCCGGCGGAGCGGCAAACCTGCAGCGTTTTTGTCACCGAGCGGAAAAAAATAAACTCGCGGATTGCAGATTGCTTTGTTTATTTACAAAAACTGCAGGAAAAGCAAAACAAACACCGAGTTGCCAAACTCGATTAAAAACTACTCGATTTGAGATGGCAAGGCTGCAAGAACGATTTTGCTTAGTTCAAAATCGAGCAGTCGCTGACCGCTTTAAATCGCTTTAACGCGCGTTAACTTGCGATAACTTGCTTTAAGGTGGCGTTATGTGAAAACTCGGCACGATGAGAAGCGTTGATGCTTTTCGAGCTCGTTTTTGTGCGTTTTAGTGTGTTATCGCGGAGTGACGTCCCCCTCGCCGCGGACAGTGAAAACGAGCAGGAACCAAATTAGCAACATCGCGTCTTGGAAGGCGTTGCCATCCAGGTCAACAACCACCGCGTCAGGGAACAGTTCCTGTTTACAAGGTCACTTTAAAATTTGGGACGTGACGAATGGCGAACTGATGGCGGAAATCCACCGTAACAACTACTTTGACATGCAACGCAAGGAGGGCCAACGATCGCCAACGGGACCTGTGCTGATCAAAGGCAAACCTTCCAACACGAACATCACCAGAATGCAGGAAATCTACCCCGAACCTACAGGCCTACAGGCTGAAAAAGAAGCTTCAGTTCAACTTCACCAGTCCAAACAAAGCCAAGAACCGAAATCCGGCAAGGATCCGTCCCTCTTTGACTTTGCGGCACAGGCACAGTACGTGAAGGTGTTTACCAGCGATCCGGCGAACTCACAGAAACGACTCAGCAATGCCGGATTGTGAGCGGAGCTCCGAAACCGCTTCCTCTCGTCTTCCGGTCTAAACACGATGCGACCACCGTGCAGCTGCGACAAAACCGCAACGAAGAAACGTTCCAACGACCTAGCAGCAGTACGGCGCGCAAGAAATCCTACCAAACCTCGCCGATCTGGTGTCTGGACTTTCTGGATAATCTCATCGTGATCGGGTGCGCCGACGGGCGGCTCGAGTTCTGGGACGGCACCACCGGCAACTTGAAGGTAAGCTCGTAGATCTCAAGTCGTGTTGGCAGCTAACTGAGGTGCGTTTGTTTCAGGGCATCTACGAGACGGAGCACACCCCAACAACGGGGTCACCAACATCAAGCTGACTGGGGACAAGGTTGTGGCGGCCCGGCTCAGCGGCCGCATCGACTTCCTGCGGTTCGAAACGTAGACTCAGGGTCGGCAGATCGACTGGGGATTTACGTCCGCGTACCGGCGCAGTAAGTTTTATCAACTCAATTGTCCAAGGATCATTTTAACATCTTCCAAAATTTCCAGCGCACATTTGCACCGGTTCGGCGGGTAGCTTAAGCATGTTCCAGCAGCCGAACGGTCCGACCAGCGTTCATCACGCCTCGGAGGAGGAGCTGCGCTGCATCCTGAAGTTTCACCAGCAGGGCCCCCAGATGCCGGAGACGTGTCGGGAGGTGGCCGGCGAAACCGTCATGACCTGTAGCATGGACCACACGGTGAAGGTGTTCCGGCACGGTCACTGCGGGCCGATCTCGTGTCATGGCCCGTTCGAGCCGCCGAAGCCTGGAGCTGGATGTGACCTCGGCCGAGGACAACCGCAAGATGCGCGAGTACGATTTGGTAAGCGTGTGGTTTTCTGGACTTGATTACCCAGTCACGAAATATTCTAGCAGAGCTGGTTCTGCCAGAATCCTGCTAGAACGGTGGAATATTTCTGCTAGAATGCTGTAAGAATATCCAGCTCTGTGAGAACTCTGCTAGAATCCTGCTAGAACGTCGTGACTGGGTATGAGTGGATTTTTCACTCAAACGAAAGCTCAAATGCTGAACTGAAGTTATACCCCGTTGGCACGGGCGAGTTATGGCCGGTTTTAATGAAATGGTTATAAGTTATAACCAAGTTAAAACCGAAACGTTCGCACGGGCGCGAGTGGTTTTAACGGTTTTAACTATTTTTACAGTTCATAGAAGGCTTTGAATGTTCTGTGTTGTCATTTATTTTCTATATTTTTCGGTGATGCGGATTTCTTGACCATCATGGCCACTCTTTCCGGTGAACCATGAGGGCCAGATTTTTTTTTGGGTTTTTTGCTCCCGGGTTAGGGTAGGATGGTAGGTACATTAAAATTTAATTTTTACAAGTTCAATGTATTTTGACTGAGCTCCTTTATAGGGATTTAGATTGTCGGCCGGTTGGAGTTGGTCTGCTGACTCCGGAGGTTCAAAGTTGATCACCAACTGGGATTTTACTTTTGAAGAAATCACGTTGAAGCCGGATCATTCAGATCTGCGCACATGAACGTGTTTATCGACAAAACGTTCTGCCTGACCGTTGAACTTGGGGTGAAACGGGGCAGTGGTGACGTGGCTGTTATCGTTCTTGACGCAGAACTACGCGAACTCGGTAAAGTGGATTCCGTTATCCGATACCAGCCTCTTCAGATTTGCGAACAAGCTTCAAGGATGGTAATCGTTGCAAAGCTTATAATCCGGCGCCACTTGGAGTAAGACCAGCAGAAAGTACTCGCCGTCGATCAGTTCGGCGTAGTCGACATGGACATGTTGATTTTGGCCAGGAAACCAGAGGGGCGTGTGCCGGTGCCTTGGCAGCAGCGGCACAGTGTGGACACGTTCGCATGTAATCAGCGAAGGTCAGTACACATAAATGTGAGCCAAAGCTTTCACGCCGTCGATTCCAGAGTGGCCTTGGTGGAGTTGTTCAAGACGTTGCTTGTGTAGGTCAGAAGGTACCATGAAACGGTAGCAGAACAGGATGCACCCTTGCAGGGTCATGAGCGAGTCGCTTTGGTTGTGGAACCTCTTGAGGTCACGGTCGGCGCTGGCAGGCAGTGCTTTTGGCCAACCTTGGACGTACCGGGAGACCTTATTTAGAAACAGATCCTTGAGGGTGCTATTTAGTACCTAGTATCTAGGGGCAAATCTAGGGGCAGAACGACTCGAACGCTGCTGTTCTGACGTCATCCTCCAATGCACAGTGGGAAAAAAGGACCCAAAAAATTACCGCAACATGATTTCGCGCAAACCATCGATTGCTATACACCAAAAGCTTCGTTTTTGCACCAGGAACAATAATCCGATGAAAAATCGCACTGCACGCACCGGTGGCCGGAGTACAGGCCACCGGAAGATCCGGATTTTTGGAAAAAGTGTCAGATTTATCCAATTGTGAACTGATAAGCTTTCTTCTACCATGAATAGGCATGCAAAACAATCCTAGATTAATATTAATTACCATAGGACCCATCGGAACCGGTTCCACCGATCTCCGGTGGCCACATCCGGAACCGCAATAGGAAACAGCGTAAACTAGTCATGCGACGTATCAAACTTCTTGATTCTGGATGGGGACATGAGTTATACACTCATCTTTTAAAAACATGAAGTTTGATATGTCGCAAGAGTGGTTTCAGGAATTTGCCAAATATGATCTTCGGATGTGGCCACCGGAGAACCTGGGAACCGGTCACCGGAGGCAAACATACATTTGAACGATACTCTCCATCCAAAATCAAGAAGTTTGATACGTCGCATGACTAGTTTACGCTGTTTCCTATTGCGGTTCCGGATGTGGCCACCGGAGATCGGTGGAACCGGTTCCGATGGGTCCTATGGTAATTAATATTAATCTAGGATTGTTTTGCATGCCTATTCATGGTAGAAGAAAGCTTATCAGTTCTTAATTGGATAAATCTGACACTTTTTTCAAAAATCCGGATCTTCCGGTGGCCTGTACTCCGGCCACCGGTGCGTGCAGTGCGATTTTTCATCGGATTATTGTTCCTGGTGCAAAAACGAAGCTTTTGGTGTATAGCAATCGATGGTTTGCGCGAAATCATGTTGCGGTAATTTTTTGGGTCCTTTTTTCCCACTGTGCAATGTGACGGGTGCGTTCGATGGGTTTCACGCGGCGGTTGATGAGCTGCGATGTCGTTATGCCAAAACTTGTCCGTGACCAAGTACATATGCTTAAGGCCCTCCCGGAAGTATGCGCAACGAGGAAACATGAAGCTGAAGGAATGCGAGTTCTAGAAGGTCGCCAAATGGCAAATTTAACGGCTATAGATTTCGTTTCAAGGTTTGTCTATTTTCAGCGATTACGATGATCTTTGCCGCGGGAAAGGATTACGAACAAAGCTCACCCCTGGAAATGAAAATTGAGCAGAGGTAAAGCAGGTTGAATTGCCCGATGGAATATCTATCGGAGTACCGCGCCGGACGAAAACAAGAGTCACTATGATAAATTTCTTAAAGCGCAACCAAGCTGATGGCACCACCGTGATCAACAAACGCCAAGAGATGATCCGAGACGCACGCGCTCCTGCAAGTTGTGACACAAGGCGATGTTTTCGAGTCACTCAGCATTGTTAAATCGTGTCACCTTAATAAATCCCCCCCCCCTTTAGCCCCATTATTATCTTTTATTATAGAATTTTAAAAGAACATGCTTTCCATGTAGTGAACAAAAAAAAAAGCTGGCCGCCACTCCAAACAAACTCAACAGGTCCTTGCATAAGCCTAAATACACTTTCAGGGCCGGGCACGCGTGCTGTGTCACTCATGGTGATCTCTTTGCTTGATTTTCTTGCATCATTCGTTTACCAATCACATCCGGAACAGCAGCACCAGCGGTTCACGTACGGTTTAGGTATGTAAGAACGGTGGTCGGATATAAACGGGCAAAGATTCGTCTTCAGAAAGTCCAAGTGAAAGGAACAGTTGACCGATTTTCACGGTTTGTAGTCCATAAGATCCTCCTCAATCAGGGTGATATAATCAGGGTCGTCATTTCGAACCTGATCGATAATGCCGATGTTGGTGCTCCGTTTGCTATTTCATTTTTGGCGGGTCACTTCCGGCGGTGCTTCTTTGAGCGCGCCTGAGTAATTTGAGTGCGATTCGTAACTCCTCTCGAACGGGCTTTTGTTCAACTATCTGAAGTGTTGTTTATTAAAAACTGCAAAGCAAAATCGATTTTTTTAAACTCACCAACTGCTATTTCTTAAGTTATTGCGCTTGTGCAGTATTTCCGCGCTCCGATTCCTTCTGCTTGTGCTCTTCCTTGTAGGAATCAGCCAGAACGGTGCGATAGAGGACAGCAAACAAAATCCGCGCCTTTCGTCAGCTTCAAGGTACCGGAATCCACGTACCTACTCTGAGTTGTTAAAATGTGATCCTTCTCTGGGTTGATGAACCGGCAAAACTCTCTCAGTTTTCCGCTTAGTGTTTAGCAACCAGGGCACCTTGCGAGTAGAACTTGGCCTTGGCCTATCAGAACCGACCAGCTAATGAACCGTGCACGTCCGCCAGGGTCCGCAGAGAGTCCGTAGGACGCGACACTATCTCCTCCGAGCCACGGGAATCGATTGCCGACGAGAAACGAAACCAGCATCGACGGTCCGCTGAGCCGTCCCCACGGCCACGTGGTATTGTCCGTAGAGGTCTTCGTCTTCGATCTTGAGCCACTGGACCACTATCGACGTTCGTCAGCATCCAACCTATCCGGCGATCGACTCGCGACATGTAGCCGCAACTATAGCTCGACGCACGAATCCGTAGCGTACCCGCCAACGCACGTGAGCCATTGGTTTCCAAACCGCATCATTGGCAAGTAATCCGACGTAGATCGGCAGGTGAGTCGTCCGTAGGAGACGCGTCAAATCTCCTAAGCGTAGGAGTTCTGCAGACGTGTAGCGTTTGTGCCAAGCGGCCTGAGAGCCTGCCCAGAAGCAACCGTAGCAGATCAGCACACGTGATCGCGAGTATCGGCCAGCATCGTAGTCTGCGTCGGCGTCGGCGTCGGCGTGAGTCACCAGCAACAGCAGTAAAGCATCGAGTACACAGCGTGCCCCGCTAAAGCACGTGAGCCAGAGGTCCCAGTCGTTTCCGCCAGGATGCGCCAAATCCTCAAGTCATTGGACCGTGCGAGACGCCCCAGGAAACGCCGACCTCAAGCTTCAGGTGCTAGCCATTGTTGGGAATCAGAAATGGTCACCACGTTTTGTTAATCAACCAGACTCTAGAATGGATTTGCGCTGAATCCGCGAGTTATATCGATAAATTCCAGGGTAAAATCTGCAAGTGCGTATCGAATCAAAAAAATGCTATCAAACTGATTAGCTTAACCAAAAAACTAAAATAAATCAAACCAATTATTTCAATCCCAAGTTCCTTGCCATGGCGCTCCGTCCGCTCCATGGAATTGGGACGTTCCGATAGGTTCCGATACGCTGGCGTATTTTTACGAATAAACAGAGAAAAAAAAGTTGTTTTATTCCTGTCAATGTCAAAAGTTTTGCAAGTTTTTCCAAAGGCTACTATGAGTTTTCAAGTACTCGAGTTCCCTTTTCGAGCAGTTTTAACTTGGTTATAACTCTTAAAACCAGTTTTAATCTGACAGCTCGTTGTATGGGCAAAACCTCACTCCCTTGTGGACCACCGATCAGTGAGGTACTCCTGAATATTAGCTCCTGAAAAGTGCTTTAAAAGTGCAAAAAATGCCTCACGGCAAGAAAAAGAGGCGGTCCTCACCAGCAGGATCGGCAGATTTGAAGAAGCTAAAGAATGCCGAAGCGCTACCTGCAAGGCCAGGCAGTTTGAGCAAGGACGCTCAAAATTCGTCTGGAAACCAGTTCGCTACCCTCCCTGTGGACGTGAGCGAGAAGGAAGAATTTGAACGACGGGAAAAGTTGCCACCCATTTTTGTGAAAACATCGTCATCGGATTCGGTGCGAAAGTGGCTGACCGGATTTATCAAATCTGGTGCTTTACGAGCTTCCATTCGCTTGTGTGCTGATGGACTCTAAATTCTGCTACCTACCAGAAAGGATTACAACTACGTTCGGGATTTCCTGAACAACACCAAGATTGAATACTACAGCCATGACGATCCAGGTAAACGCCCCATGAAACAGGTCCTCCGTGGCCTGTACGACATGGATGTGAGTGTGCTGAAAGAAGAGCTCAAAACTCTGAAGTTGAACGTAATCGAAGTCTTCAAGATGACGAGACACAACAAGGACATCAAGTATCGTGATCAACTGTACCTGGTTCATCTCGAGAAAGGATCGACATCGCCGTCTGAGCTGAAGGCAGTTCGGGCAATTTTCAACATCATCGTGACTTGGGAACGTTATCGTCCAGTGCACCGTGACGTGACACAATGTTCGAACTGCTTGCAGTTTGGACATGGTGGAAGGAACTGTTTCATCAAGAGTCGTTGTGCAACCTGCGGAGGTGAGCACAAAACTCAAGCATGCGAAACAATCAACGAGAACATCGAAGCTAAATGCTTCAATTGCGGCGGCGACCATTCTACCAAGAATCGAAGCTGCCCAAAACGAGCTGAGTTTGTAAAAATTCGGCAGCAAGCGACGACGAGGCACCAACCAAATAGTCGCAAAACACCACCAGCATACACGGACGTGGATTTTTCTGCTTTGGCGGGACCGTGGTGTAGGGGTAAGCGTGATGGCCTCTCACCCAGTCGGCCTGGGTTCGATCCCAGACGGTCCCGGTGGCATTTTTCGAGACGAGATTTGTCTGATCACGCCTTCCGTCGGAAGGGAAGTAAATGTTGGTCCCGGACTAACCTAAAAAAGGTTAGGTCGTTAGCTCAGTCCAGGTGTAGGAGTCGTCTCCCTGGGTCCTGTCTCGGTGGAGTCGCTGGTAGGCAGTTTGACTTACAATCCAACGGTCGTCAGTTCGAATCCCGGGGTGGATGGAAGCTAAGGTGTAAAAAGAGGTTTGCAATTGCCTCAACAATCAAGCCTTCGGACACCTAGTTTCGAGTAGGAATCTCGCAATCGAGAACGCCAAGGCAATGCTGTAGAGCGAATAATTTGATTTTGATTTTGATTCGTTACCAGGAGCAGGATCTGTTCGAGTGGTTCCAAATCTGCAGCCATTGCCGTTGAATCAGCGGCAAAGAGTTGCAGAGAATACAACACCTCCAGGCTTCAGTCAGCAACCGAGGGAAAACCAACCAGCATCAACGGGTGAAGGCAGTAGTGACCTGTTTTCACCACAAGAACTTCTGAACATTTTCATCGAGATGACAACAACACTGCGTGGTTGCAAAACTCGCCAGGAACAAGTAAGAACGTTTGGAGCATTTATCTTAAAATACATTTCGTAGTTTACTCGTTCTAATGATTTTGAATATTTCAATGAATTTATTTTTTTAGTTTTAAGTTAGGATTAGTTGTTAAAGTGATTTTTACTTTTTTACCCAAATGTATTCGATTCAATGCAATAATGTAAAACAATTTGAAGTAAATAAAATAAATGTTATCAGTTAATAATAAGACGAAAAATACAACAAAGATGAAGAGCATTAGGCCATAGCACTTAGCATTTAAACGAGGGGGACGTCACTTCTGCGCTAACCGAGCGATAAAGCTTCCTTTTCAAACCTTTGCAACGTTCACTTTCACCTTTCCGCTTTAACTTGCTTTAACGCGCGTTAACCGCGATAACTTGCTTTTTGGCTTAAATTTTCTTGCGTTCTCGCATCACACTGCTCGATTTTTTTGACAGCGAGAACTGTCAAGAGCAAATGACAGTTCTCGTTGTCAAATTAATCGAGCAGTTTGTTTTGCTAAATTTTTCTCCGTCACCGGACGGATAGTTGGTCCCTAAAAGTAGGAACCAATATTCGGCTTCAAAGATTGCAACTTCGGGACTGTTCCATTAATGAAAACGGGCGTGTACCGGGCCGGTGTTGGGTGCGAAGAGCCTGCCAACGGAGCTGTACGACGATGAACCAGGGGAGAGCAAAACTGATGGAGACAGATCATCTGTCGGAACCGTTTCCTGCGCCTGCGAAGGGTTCCTGTTCCAGCGATTCGAGACGGATCGGTCTTTCGTCGATTTCGTGGTGGAGACACCTTTTCAGTGTGGGAGTTTGCAAAAAGGATTGACCAGGATCGGCCACGAAGTGTTTGCCAGGAATCGAAAGGCCAGAGGAGAACAGTGGTGGCAACCAGAAAGTGGCCAATGAGATCCTTGAGCTGGCTGTGAAAATCAGGGCGAAGCGTTCGAACATCTGTTTTTGTGTTAATCGGAGCCGGCCGGAATCTCTCAGAGCTAAAGCCGTCGACCTGCTACATGGTGTTGGTAAGTCAAACACTATTCTTACTTTAGTTTTAGCTCAAATTGTTTTTTCTTCACCTAGAGGACGGCATGATTGAGAGACTGGCCGTGAACAACTACAACGCATAGGGGCGCGTTTCCCAGCTCGGAGGACAGCATCGACTGCAGCCGGCACAGGCTCCCGTTGTTCCGGAGACCGTCGCAGTTGCGTCCAACAGCGGCGGTGAATCCTGCTTGAGCTAAATGCATAAATAAATCTTAAGGTAAAGTGAAATAAACAGTGTCAACAGAAAAACAGGATTTTATTCAATTAATTGTACAAAATCATATCGAACTAAGGAGGCTGCGGGACAAATGTGCCGCGGGGTGGGACCAGTGCGCGAATGTTGATCTTTCTCTGAATGCTGCCCAGCTGGTTGAGTGCGTTCAGCGCTCGATCTTGGCCTTGATTGTGATGCAGCAATGTCGGTGCTTGACGGAGTCACGCTTTTAGACCAGGTCGCGGATCGACTAGAGTGAGAAGAAGCCGTAAGTGAAGTACGGATCGGCGATGCGCAGCATTTTCTTGGTGGCCATGTTCAGCTTGAAGATGGTGGTTGTTGATCTGGTGCAGACGGAACAGCAGCAGCACTTTGCAGACCTTAGGACTTGTGTCGGTGATTCATCTTTTTGGGTATCATGTTGAACCAATCGTAACCGGTCACTTCACCGCGCGGAAGAGTCCCTTCGATGGGGTCGGGCTCGGGAATGTTCAGCTTGGAGTTGCCCGTCCTTGAAGAACTCCGCCAGCATAGGCGATGCTGTCCTCGCGGTCCAGATTCAACAGTGGACCTCCCTCCACGAAACTATTCGTATCCGCGAGGAGCAAGAGAAACTCAAGAATCAGCACACGGCGATACTGTTGGTCTGCTAAAGAACCAGAATTAAACCAGTAAAACCTCCAGGTGGATTCGGACCAGCTTACGTAGGCACTCAGCTGCTCGTACTTTTCGTGAAACAGATGTAGACTTTGCCGACGCCAAGCCATGCCGTCGTCGGAGGTCGTCAAGAGCTGGTTTTAGTCGTTGAAGGTGATCGAGTTTACCGCGCCCAGATGTTGTTCATACTCCTGGACGAAGTCGCTACTGCAGGTGCCCCACTGTAAGAGAAGAAAATTTGAGGTTTCTTATCCCATTATATTTTGTTGATTCTACTCACCCAAAGATCTAATCGGACGTCGGACGTTCCCGCCACTAGCAGGAAGCACTGTTCGGGGCACCACATCGGCCCAGATTGACTACGACATCGTGCGGCGATGCAGAAACGATCGCACAAGATAGTTTCCAAGTCCTTGTTGTGCAGCATGTACTCGTTCGGCTTATCCTCAGTCATGCGGTTCCGGCGCTGCTTCGTGGCCATCATCTCTTCGATCACAACCCGCTCGGCCTCGACACAAGTTCCTCGTCCTCGCCTCACAGTCCAAAAACTCCATCAACTTCTTCCGGATCGTCGATTTTCAACTTTTTTCTCTTATCCCCCGCCCGATTCGCTATAGAAGATTCAAACACCGTCTTCCCGTTCGTGTCGTACGCGGCCTGCACGTGCCCCACCACCTCCACTAGGTCCTTCCTCCACCAACGGATCAAACGCGTCCCATAGTAACTGTGGACCGCCTTTCGCTGGTTCTCAAATTGAAAGTCACTAATATGTTCCGCCTCCACAAACCCTGAAGAATATTCTTCGGCTCCCGCATCTGCTCCGTCAAACCCGGATTCTCCGGACCTGCCATCGGTTCAAACATCTCCTCGTACCTCGGACTCGGGACCTGCAGCGGTTTCGCCACCGAGCGGGCAAAAAAAAAAATGAAACTCACAGATTGCTGTTTATTTACGAAAACTGCAGGAAAATAATCAAAACAAAGAACGGGTTGCCAAACCCGAAAAAAAAAACTACTCGAAAATGAGGGCAGGGTTGCAAAATCGATTTGGTTTGGTTCGAAAATCGAGCAGACGCTGACCGCTTTAACTCGCTTTAACGCGCGTTAACTTGCGATAACTTACTTTCTGGTGGCGTTATGTGAAAACTCGGTACGATGAGTAGCGTTGATGCTTTTCGAGCTCGTTTTCGTGCGTTTTAGTGTGTTATCGCGGAGTGACATTCCCCTCGCATTTAAAAGAAATGTAATTATTATAAGAAAGTTCAATAAAGACATATTTAATTTCAAAAAATGGGCAAAACCAGAGTTATAGCCGGTTTTAAGAGTTATAACCACTTTTGGTCTTATAACCGGTTATAACTCGCCCGTGCGAACGGGGTATTAGAGTAAATTGAACTTGTCATTTTTGTCACAGTCTTCCAAGTTTTGCGGCCAGTCCAGTTCGTTACAGGTAAGGTCTTGTAAAATGCTTTTCAAAACTTACCGGATCTAGTTTCGGGTTGTCTGAAAGGTTCAAAAATAATTATGCACCTTGCGGATTATTTTTCTCCGTCGGTTTTGCACCTTCCGGATTGTCCGGAAGCAAATAGTAAACTTCCTCCTCCAACATATGTATTTTGCAACGTCCAGACAATTCGGATGTTGCAGGAAGAAGTTTTCCCCTTTGTTTTTGCCTCTTCCAGACAATCCGGAAGGTGCAAAACCAGACGGAGGAGAAAAGTAATCCTCCTCTGTTATTGATATTCCACATTGGTCAGAAGATGCAATCGATGACCGCTCCCGGCCCGCAGTCGGTCGGCTGCCTCTGCCAACTGGACGAATTCAATCCACCTGCCGTGGACGATCCTGCTGTACCGAAGCAGAAGAGCAGAAGGTTTTTGTTAGTTCAGTGTATGAGTGCGGTACGAGAGTGGTCAGGGTTTGGCCCGGTATCGAACCGGATTAGGCGCGCACAACACAATAAAAGAACTAGTTAGGTACTCAAATACGTGCATTGATTACGAAGGGTGAAATGGTAATGATACTTATAAACAAGAGCAATGACAGATTGCGAGCATGCATTTATGTGCTGTCACGCATCACGGGGTGATAGACTGGCCAGCACGCGTGCGCCAGCGGTGTGGAGGGGCGAGACACCTCGCACAATTCTTCTGTTCACAACATCTCTCCTCTTAAGTCAGCTGGCGGCAGTCGAACCTGTCAAGCGATCATGCGCTGGATGAGCGCCAAGGTGAGCGAACCAGCTGCGGAGTGACGGATGACTTCGACGAACTCGCTAGGAACCGTGAAGCCGGAGATAATGTTGATTGTTGTGGACAGAAGACGCCGCTGGCTCACGAGTGCTGGCCAGACTGTCACCCTGTGATGCGTGACAGCGCATAAATGTATGCTCGCAATCTGTCAGTGCTATTGTTTATGTTATTCATTACCATTTCGCCTGTCGTAGTAAATACACGGTTTAGTTCCTAACTAAGTTCTTTTATTGTGTTGTGCGCGCTTAATCCGGTTCCGATACCGGGCCAAACTCTGACCACTCTCGTACCGCGCTCATACACAAAAGTGGCGACGAGTCCGGTACTGTAGTGGAATCATTCCACTCCAGTCAATCCACGCGAGGAGGAGCGAAACAAAATGGGCTCTTGTTCGGTCAATTTGCGATCGATCGGTTCTCCGCATGGTGGCCAGGCGAACCTCCAGCTGCAGCAGCCAATGGACGGACCGTTTTCCGTCGGCTCGGGTCGTGTTCCGCAGCAGCCACCATACAACGGCGCCCCCGACCAACACCAGGTGCGCGGATTCTTGTCAGCCGGCTCGGGGCACTTCGGAGCAAAACCGCCGTCGATTCATCTGCCGGGGACAGCTCTCCAACACTCCGGCGCAGCAGCAAGTCCATCCCAGCTCTCCTCTGGCGAAATGATGATCCGCTTCTCGCAGCTGATGAAGCAATTGATCCAGCAGCAACTGCAGTTTCAGCAAGCGCTTTCGGCCATGCAAAGCGCGATGGCGGCCGCGCCATCTTCTCCCATCATCCAGCCTGTGCCCGAGCCACAGCAACAAGTTGAGGTTATGCCGTCCACCCGCTGCGACCAAGGGTCCTGTCACCTGTGCCAGCCAAGCGAACCTCACAGCAGCGTTACCAGCAGCATCTCCACCTTGCAGCAGACCGTAAGCCAGGCTCCAGCATCGCCGAAGCGAGCCCCAGCAGCTTCCGAAGACGGTCCACAATCAGCAGGTGAGACAATCAGTGACGTCACCAGCGACGTTCACCATCGCCGATTCATCGTCCATGTCCCCAAGCAAGACGGAGCGGATAGTTTCGGCCAGCGGTTCCAGCCCAAGCCTGCGAACCCGTTCAGCTGCCAGATCACCGAAGCTCCAGCGTCGACCATAGCGAAGAACAGCACTTCCGTCGACGTCATCGGCCAGCCTCGGGGGCAGCTCGTCATGCGTCCGGCGTCGTATGCAGCATACGGTGCCGCCAAAGAGGAGCTCAGTCGGCAAAAGCAGTTCCCATCTTCAACGAGCAAGGTCGCAGCCAACACGAATGGCTCCCTCATGCTGTGCATCATCAGCCGTGGACCGCGGCCAGATCAAGGTAAAATCGAAACGTTCATTGATCTTCCGCCTTGGCCGCCTCTAACGCCCGCGTTCTGCTCTCCCACGCAAACCTTCAACAAAATTCGAGGAGGGAGAGAGGATGTGCAATCGATTTACAACGCAACGCGAACGCAAAAAGTTTGCCCCACCATTTCGATGGGTGGAAACGTCCGCTCACAACAACGAAACCGCGCTGAACCCGATCGTGTGGCACCACTGAACCAGCAGGATGTTCTGCGGCATCGTCGGTTCCAAGCTGCAGCCGCATCGTTTCCAGCATTTTCAACAGCGGAGCAAGCTTCAACACTCCGTGCGCGTCCCCTGCATCGCTTCTTCAACAACTATTCACGTCAGCATCAACATCTTCTCCGGCTTCACGGTTCCTAGCGAGTTCGTCGAAGTCATCCGTCACTCCGCAGCTGGTTCGCTCACCTTGGCGCTCATCCAGCGCATGATCGCTTGACAGCCGCCAGCTGACTTAAGAACCTCCAGCTGCAGCAGCCAATGGACGGACCGTTTTCCGTCGGCTCGGGTCGTGTTCCGCAGCAGCCACCATACAACGGCGCCCCCGACCAACACCAGGTGCGCGGATTCTTGTCAGCCGGCTCGGGGCACTTCGGAGCAAAACCGCCGTCGATTCATCTGCCGGGGACAGCTCTCCAACACTCCGGCGCAGCAGCAAGTCCATCCCAGCTCTCCTCTGGCGAAATGATGATCCGCTTCTCGCAGCTGATGAAGCAATTGATCCAGCAGCAACTGCAGTTTCAGCAAGCGCTTTCGGCCATGCAAAGCGCGATGGCGGCCGCGCCATCTTCTCCCATCATCCAGCCTGTGCCCGAGCCACAGCAACAAGTTGAGGTTATGCCGTCCACCCGCTGCGACCAAGGGTCCTGTCACCTGTGCCAGCCAAGCGAACCTCACAGCAGCGTTACCAGCAGCATCTCCACCTTGCAGCAGACCGTAAGCCAGGCTCCAGCATCGCCGAAGCGAGCCCCAGCAGCTTCCGAAGACGGTCCACAATCAGCAGGTGAGACAATCAGTGACGTCACCAGCGACGTTCACCATCGCCGATTCATCGTCCATGTCCCCAAGCAAGACGGAGCGGATAGTTTCGGCCAGCGGTTCCAGCCCAAGCCTGCGAACCCGTTCAGCTGCCAGATCACCGAAGCTCCAGCGTCGACCATAGCGAAGAACAGCACTTCCGTCGACGTCATCGGCCAGCCTCGGGGGCAGCTCGTCATGCGTCCGGCGTCGTATGCAGCATACGGTGCCGCCAAAGAGGAGCTCAGTCGGCAAAAGCAGTTCCCATCTTCAACGAGCAAGGTCGCAGCCAACACGAATGGCTCCCTCATGCTGTGCATCATCAGCCGTGGACCGCGGCCAGATCAAGGTAAAATCGAAACGTTCATTGATCTTCCGCCTTGGCCGCCTCTAACGCCCGCGTTCTGCTCTCCCACGCAAACCTTCAACAAAATTCGAGGAGGGAGAGAGGATGTGCAATCGATTTACAACGCAACGCGAACGCAAAAAGTTTGCCCCACCATTTCGATGGGTGGAAACGTCCGCTCACAACAACGAAACCGCGCTGAACCCGATCGTGTGGCACCACTGAACCAGCAGGATGTTCTGCGGCATCGTCGGTTCCAAGCTGCAGCCGCATCGTTTCCAGCATTTTCAACAGCGGAGCAAGCTTCAACACTCCGTGCGCGTCCCCTGCATCGCTTCTTCAACAACTATTCACGTCAGCATCAACATCTTCTCCGGCTTCACGGTTCCTAGCGAGTTCGTCGAAGTCATCCGTCACTCCGCAGCTGGTTCGCTCACCTTGGCGCTCATCCAGCGCATGATCGCTTGACAGCCGCCAGCTGACTTAAGAGGGGAGATGTTGTGGACAGAAGAATTGTGCGAGGTGTCTCGCCCCTCGCACGCCGCTGGCTCACGAGTGCTGGCCAGACTATCACCCTGTGATGCGTGACAGCGCATAAATGTATGCTCGCAATCTGTCAGTGCTATTGTTTATGTTATTCATTACCATTTCGCCTGTCGTAGTAAATACACGTTTTAGTTCCTAACTAAGTTCTTTTATTGTGTTGTGCGCGCCTAATCCGGTTCCGATACCGGGCCAAACTCTGACCACTCTCGTACCGCGCTCATACACAAAATTGATGATGACGTGGATTGTTGTTGAAGCTGCGAGGCAGGGGATACGCACGGGGTGCTGAAGCTTGTTCCGCAGTTGGAGATACTGGAAACGGTGCGGCTGCAGCTTGGAACCGACGATACCGCAGATTCGTTGTTGTGAGTGGACGTTTCCACTCATCGAAATGTCGGGGCAAACTTTTTGCGTTGGAAATCGATTGCACATCCTCTCTCCCTCCTCCAATTTTGTTGAAGGTTTGGGTGGGAGAGCAGAAAGCGGGCGTTGGAGCCGGCCAAGGCGGAAGATGATCAATGAACGATTCGATTTTACCTTGATCTGGCCGCGGTCTAGGCGGATTATGCACAGCATGAGGGAGCCATTCGCGTTGGCTGCGACCTTGCTCGTTGAAGATGGGAGCTACTTTTGCCGACTGAGCTCCTCTTTGGCGGCACCGTATGCTGCATACGACGCCGAACGGATGACGAGCTGCCAAGTCGATTCTTGGAGATACGATGCGTCACAGGCTGCGCTTGGTAATGCCGCTGATCTCCACGTCGCACCAGAATTCGAGTGCGAGAAGAAGATGTGCCCCGGACGTCGTAGATCGCTACCAGCACCACCAACCGGAACCACTCCGGGTGACCGCGTCAATCCTCCTCTTCAATCGCTCGGCTGTCCTTCCTGCAGCCAGGCAACTCGTCTTCCTCTAAAAAGTAGAGCGGCGGAATTAACAAGGTCAAGTTCTCCTTCACGGTCGCCGTAGTTCCGGTAAGCAGTCAATCATCCCAAATCCCAAACTCCTTCTAAACCTAATTATCTTTCAGTAAATCTCCCGTATGGACAAACTCGATGAAAAGTCCCGGAAGCAGCCGCCGTTGAACAACCCGCTGATTGTGGCCCCAAGCGGGAACTGAAGGAAAACCTACACACAAAGAAAAATACTCAAGATTTAAAAAGATCGTTCGTTGGATTAAAAGTTCGCGTTGGAGAATATTCGTAGAAAGTTCAAAATTTTCAATATAAGTCTGGTATGCAGATCGGAAGGAACGCAAATCTCCATTTAAAAAAAACGCCCAAGAAACGGCAAATGAAAGGGTTACGAAAAGATTTATCTTAAGCGGTACGCAGCTGAAAAGTAACAGAAACGGAAAGTGGCGTTTGACGTTTCGTCGCGCGGTACTTGTTTGCAATATGTTTTGATGAAAAAAAAATCAAAAAAATTGAATTTTACTTTTTGAATGCGACCTAGAATGCGACTGATAGTTCAAGCCAAGAGGCAGACATGCATTGGCGCTGCACGCGGTTAGCACGCGTGCTATTTGAACGGTTAGCACTGCGCTTTCAATCATAGCACTCGCCCTGGCACTCAAACAAAAATGCTAACCAAGTTGATTTTTCATTAGTTGATTTAAAATTTGCTGTCATCATTGTGTAGAATGTGATGGATCTAACAACAATCACATTTATCTGTAGATTTGGTGCAGTGCTTGTGTTCAAGGAATGTAAGCAGAAGATCCATGGTTCTGATCCCCTCAAGGTAAACTTTTTTTTTGCTTTTAGTGAAAAGCGTAACAATATTTTTAATCAACGCAGGTTATTGTCCAGGAATCAAAATAACAGTTTGCATAGAATAATGAAGCTAATCGTTGCAAAGTACCCGAAAACAGTTCCAGGTGCCTTGGAAACCTAAAAGGACGTGGCCTGGCTGGCATTTGAATGGGTATAGAATTTGAATTTCAATTCCGTGCCGTGAGATTTAATTGTTATGGAAAAATCTGGAAAAAGGTATGTTACATTTGTAATAGATTCCAATCAGCCGGTGATCAAATTTGCTTGAAAAAAAAGCCCCTAAAAATGGAATAAATCCTATGAGTGCTAAATGGGAGTGCTAAATAATAGCACTGGCACTGGGCTAGAGCAGCATGCTTTGAACTTGGTGTGAGTGCTATATTTGAAGTGCTAGGGCAGAGCGTGCACGTCTGAAACTAGGATAACTGTAGTTAAATTCTTGTGTGCTGTGTCATTTGCAATATAGCTTGAAAAATCTATCGACAATTCTCATTTTTGTTTCCATAATCCAATAGTTACAATGTATATGTCAACAAATCCCGCAAAAAAAACACACGCAATTTCCTTATCCAAATTTTTCGGTATGAAATTTAACTCCAGTTCCACCTGACAAGACAATTCCTCCGGCACGATGTCTGATCACAATCGACCCAACATAGGTCAGGATTGTGCAACCTCACTACACCTTGCCGACCCAACCTTCAACTGACTCGACTCTAACCTACTCAGCGAGCCACAAACAATCAAATTAAATCAACATGCCCGCTCAACAGCACCACCTTGGCGCTCTGTATTGCGAGGTTCCTACTCGAGAATCAACGGGCTACAAATTAATGCTATTAAACATGGCTTCTCTTCCTAAAATTTTTCATCAGCTACATTAGAATAACTGCACTAATATTTCGAATGGTCACATGCAATTTCTCTACAACATTTTGGTGCTCATTTGCGAATTATTCAAATTCTGCCAACATTGCCGCCCTATCTGCGACAGGACGGTCTTCGAGGAAAAGCTCTGGGTACAGCGGAACAGGTTCTGGTTGATCTGGACCAGAAAGAGAACGCGTAGCGGTCGTTCCGAGAGAACTTAATGGCGCTGCAGGAACGTGGTCGTCCGGTGTGGCTGTTTGCCGCCAGGCTTGGAGCACTGCAAAAGCTGTTGCTGCTAGAGTTCCCCCACCGATTTGTGGCGCTAGCGTTGGTGGTTGGCCGATTGGCTGTCACCTGCGGTGGCGGCGTTGCTCGGATTGGGTGCAGACCAGCTCGAGATCGTTGCAGAAATAGAGTTTTCGTCCACCTTATCGCAGTAGATCATGCCAGTGACCGCTGGAGCGTTCCGTTGTGTTCGTCCTCCTTGAAGTAATGATTCCTTTCTTTCAGTGACACCGATTCCGCAGACTGCTTTTGCGCCTAATGCGAGGTGGTCCCGGTGAGGACGGGCGGCAACGTTTCAGACCAGTATCGTGGCGTCTGAGTTGGAGTTCGGTTCGGTTCTGGAAAGAGTGGAAATAAAAAAAAACAATTTTGAGGAGGAATTTTACAATAGTATTTTCCTTCTAAGTACCTTTTCCATGCCATGGTGGTTCTTCTCCTTCTCCGAGCCACTGAGTTGTACATCGAGGAGTATCTGGAACGGAGGCAGGTGCGTTGAGCGGCACAAAATTGTGTGTTGCAGGTGGTGAGGCTGGTTCTTCCTGAAGCCGGGGTTCCGGTTCTTCTGTGGTTGGAGTAATCTTTGTGGGCTTGCTGGTGTTCAAGTGATGGTGGAGATTGTGGCTGGTCGGCATTTTTTGGCACGATTGTCTCGTACTGATTTGTCGGACCAGTTTTGGTTCTGAATGGTTCCGGATTTTCCGTCTTGAGGATGCTGACGGGTTTGCATCGTTCTCGCGGATAACGATTCTGGGTTTGTTCTGGGGTCGACCCAGATTTAAACTATTCGTGCTCCATACCGTTAAGACAGCCGAGAATGTAGATGTCGGACAGATCGGCTTCCGGCACTCCTTAATTACGCACCGCCTCTGTCCTTATCAGATCCTCGACTATCGTAGAAGGTGCCATGCGCCGGGAGGCGACCGGTGCCGCTTTGGGCGAAACGGAAGTACTTTGCAAGGCACGAAGCCTTGCTGTTCTGCGTAACGACACCGACGATTCCTTGGCTCCTGGACCGTTGGATGGACCGACGTCCAGCGGGGTCGGTTTCACAGAACAACGCCCTATTTGGTATCTCCGTTTCGATGGCCTGGTCGATCTATCGCACCAGGTTGACCGGTTGATTATCAACGTAAGGAACAAACGGAGGCTGGAGTACGGCTGCAACATGCGCAGCTTCTTTTCGAGTTGGACAAGCCACTGCGGACGTTCTTGATCAGCACCGGTAACCGGTTCCATGGTGGCTATGCTGGGATTTGCTTGTTCAGGCGTCGGAATACCTGAATGCATCGAGAGCCGTGCCGACAAAGAGTTCCGCCGATGGTCGTCGTGATCCCGGTGCTGGTTTCGCTGCAGCCGGGTGGCCAACCTTGGAAGTTGCGTTTGTTCAGGATGTCCGCGACAGCCTCCTTTGTACGAGTCACGATATTTACCACCCGACTTCGTCGGCGAAAAGTTTAGTGCCGCCGTGCTGCCGTGCTGCCGCTGAAACTCGGTATTTTTTCCGCCGACACTGTTGGTTCGCATTTTCCAGGTCGTCATTATTGGTTCCGGCCAAGGTAGACCATCCGACGGAAGCGGTGGCGATCCGGAACTTCCACCTGCGTCTCAGCTGCCACAACACATGGACTGTGACATCAGCGCACGGGACTGGGGCGGTAACGGAGCTTACTGCTGTTGAGGGCCTTGGACCGCTTAGTTCTTGTTAGGACCGTTCATACCGAACACTGACTCGCTTGGCTACTGCTAGCTCATATTGGCCGCTACCTGATTTTTGGTGTTTGAAGTCATCTCAACGGATTCGCTGACATCAGGGACGCTACTAGAGTCGGCCGCATGGATCGTTCATCTTGCGCATGTTCACGCCAGCCGGATCAGCTTCCGGTCTCCTTGTGGCCGACGCATTGCTTGTGTCCATCTCGCCACTATCGTGGACCGTACCGATTCCTCTGCTATCGACTGGTCCTACGCTGTGCCACCTACGAGCCAATCGCACACCAGTGTCCGGTTCGTTGTTGTTCCGCCGTCCAATCCAATCATCGTTTTCGGTCTTGGTCCCAGTGACCATTTCTTAAGCATCGAAGATACCGGTCACTTTTGCGGAATAACTTTTTGCGTTCAACTGACCGCTCCAAACGAAACTTTGTCGTTTTCTGCAGGTTGGCCACACTGGAACATTTCGTAGCCGGCAGATTCTAGTTGATCGACAATTTCAGGACATGTACAAGGTCAAGGTCATCCAGCGAACCATTTCCAGATTAAACCGGGCCACAACTAAAAAAAACTGTGAAATAAAATGGTAAATTAAGCAATGTGATCGTATTATCATTTATTATTTACCGCTTTTTCAATTTATTATTTACCGCTGGCCAAGACTGGTGACTTCTCTGCCCGCTGGACCGGTCACAGCCATCAGTCAACCGGACGCTTTTCGACACCGGTTAACTGTTCCGGAAGTGCGTCCACTTTACACCGGCGCGCGGGCAAGGTCAGTTTGTCGACAGGTTACAGAGCGTACAGGTACAGGTTTTGTGCGCTTCAGAACACAGACTTGCAGGTCTGCTACTGGCTCGTATTTGCCTCCGCCGCCTTGCCTTGCGGCGAATTCAAACTGAAGCGATTGCGCTTTTTGTGAATGTCCAGGTCGGCTTCCGGAACGCCTACGGCTCAGCATTGCTCGTGTCGTCTTATCATCCTTGACTATACGATACTATACATTATACGACTTTTGGCGATCCTCGCCGGAACCTCAAAGCTGGGCAACCTCAACATTTTCCTGAGCGACCAACGGTTCCGGGTTGAGATCAACTTCCTGTTCATTTTTTGGACTATTCGTGGGGTCAGTTTTGAGCGGGACTTTTTTTGCGGTCACTTTTGACGTCCCATCCCTGGTCGTTCGATCTACGTAGTAGAATGGTGACAGTCGTTTTATTCCTATTTGCTTGCGGTGTTGATCTGGCTGCACCAAAAGTTTCTGCGCTTTCGTGTTCAGCGGATTGGCCGGATCAAGGGACCGAACACTAATTAAGAGCCGACTTTTGTTTTCTTCAAGAGACATTTTTACTTTTTTTCCTGCAGCATTGAGTTCTGCCTCCGGCTGCCTTTCGGTCACCTCCCAGGTGGTCCAGGTGATCAGGAACGAAGTATCGATCGGGTTGTACTAGGCCAAATCCATCCCACACAAGCCGGAATGCATGAACAGGAATTCCAAAACTGGACAATTCTGTGAAAGAAAAGGTTAGCAAAAAATAAGTAATTGTGATCATATCATAAAAGATCAATAATTCATCATTTACCGTTGGTCAACGCTGATAGGTTGTCAGTCTGCTGGACCGGCCACGGCCATTAGTCACCTGGACGCTTCTCTACACCGGTAAACTGTTCTGGTAGGGCGTCCTGCCGCCACCTTCGATCATAACAACATTTGTCGATTCAAGCTGCTCTCGATGTCAACGCTGTCCCAACAGCTGAGTCACGTCTCCTGTGTCCAGTTCCTCCGGAACCACCATCCTGTTGCTCCGGAAGCCATAGAAAAGCTACTTCAGGAAATGGCAGCACCAAGTAAACTTTCTTCGCTGCCTCGTGCCTCAATTCCGGTTCCCTGTCACCTCAATCTCTGGTCATGCCGTCATTGGTGCGCACCCGGCTGGAACCGTGGTGTTTATGTCAAAGTCGGTATCTTGGTCGGAGCCCCTGCTGCACTGAAACGACAAAAAAAGTGCACTTACATTAAAATTAGATTGTTAAATTTAAACTGGCTTAAACTACTTAGAACGCACGGTGGGTAAGAAGGGGATTATTATGCAACTTGCATGCACCTCGGAAATTCCTCCGGGAGGTTGTTGGGGGGACTATTCTGAGTCAGAAAAATCGATTCCCAAAATATTCTGTCGGTGAAAACTGATTTTATCTCGATTTGAAGTTAAAAAACATAAGATATCACCTAAAACTTCAAAAATACGTCTAAAATCGCGGTCTAACTCTGGACAAAGAAGTTAATTTTCATCAAGATATCAATTCTTAGTTCCCCAAATATAATCCTGACATAGTAAACCTTAAATCGGTCCATTATTTGAGTCCCAGCGTCACCAGGAGGTGTAAAACAGTGTTATTTAAAAAAATATTTTCAATTTGCTCTGGTAAATCAACTGTCATGTCTAAATTCAAAAACTAATGTTGTAGCATTGTTGCAAACAAATTGAAGAACAATTTTGCAGAATAAAGTATGACATTTTATCCATTTTCAGTAAAGTTATGTCTATTTTAGTGGGGAAATTGCTGGCAATTTTCAAAATTCTTCAATATTTAACTCATTCCTGTTATAAACAGCTACTACGATCATACTCAGTAGAATGTAACAAAAATTACTTTTTGGCGTGCATTCAGGGGCTGGTTCCGGTGGGCATACTGAGCTCAAATCCCAAATATAAGCTTGATTGAACTAAATAGGAGCTGTCGCTTTGCTTTTAAATTTTAAATAGGATTCAACTCGTAAAAAACATGTTTTTCAAAAATGTTGATTTTTTAGGCACTTTGGCCACTGAAGCGTTTATTTTCAACATCATAGGCGTGTAGGCCAGATCCTTGCGCATGTTTTGGTATATATATTATTGAATTGACGCACTCTGGAGCTCAGGCCTTCAAAGTTTTGATTTTTTTTTTCGAAAAAACGGATCAGCAGAAACGATAGGCGACGCGCCAAAACATATCTGGCAACACTGTACGTAAATTTTGAGTACGCCATTCGATTCTACGTCAAAAAATCTTCAAATATATGCATAAAAAATGGAAATTCCCCATAGTAAATTAATTAAAGTTCCATTCTAACTTCAGGTAAAAATTGGACCCACCAACCCTAACCAAATAAGCTCATATTTTCAGGCTAGCTTCTGGGGACATTCAACTAGAAAATTCCGGTTGATGCGCTCGAAATTAAACATTTTGTCATTTTCTTATATCCGTGAACCACGCCAAGTCCTGCCAAGACGGGGGTTCAAATGCATACATACAATACATACATACACAAATACATACATACATACAATACATACATACATAAATTCAATTTTGGGACATTCACTTGCTTCCGTTAAGAAATTGAAAAAAATAATATTCAAATTTCAAGGCCTACTATGCTCTCACGCAATGTACTGTTGAAAATTGATGGTTAAGTAAAACATTTGCTGTGCAATACAGAGCTTTCCAACTTAAAAATGTGATATCTCAAGAAATATTCATTTTACCCTGAGGTTTTGATTGAATTTAATGTAAAAAACTCTCAGCAATCGAATGCAATTGTCAGTTTTCCCGTAAGTGCTCGTCCAAAGGGTTAAAAATGCATTTTAAAACTTAAAGCGCAAAATTTTCATATCTGGCAACACTGTACGTAAATTTTGAGTACGCCATTCGATTCTACGTCAAAAAATCTTCAAATATGCATACCCAAAAGTTCACTTTTTGTAAACTTTTCTCTTAGCAAAATGCATTTTAAAAATGAGGTTTTTCAAAAATCTCAGAAAAAGAGGGGGGTGCCACGGGCGCGGGGGTGGACCAAATGTCACCAAACTTTGGATTCTTTGTTTTTGGGGCAAAAACAACCCCCATGCCAAATTTGAGCGGATTTGGTGAAGGTCGATGTTGGACGCGTGGTCACTTGGGAAGGAATGACCCATATGTATGATTACACTACTCATTTTTTATCATTTCATCACACCACAGCTTCATATTTTTCCTCTTCGTAGCGGTGTATTCATCACTTTCCGCTATCTGGTTTTCTCGAATGAAGGCAATCCTGATTCTGCCTTCATATCTGGGAAGTCTATTTGGGGTTGAAATCCGGCCATTTTCCTGCTTGCAACGCAACACCATCGAAAACCTGTGACAATAAAGAAAAAAAACAGTATTTTGTTACTTGTTTTCGCAAGGTTTCCCAAGAGGTGGAAGTAAAATTTCTTTCAGTAAGCGCCCAAGACGGTTCCTTTAAATAATTTCACGAAAATCCTTGTAGAAGAACATAACTTAAGAAACTGGAGTATTGCGGTGTTATTTCCGGATTATCCGTTGAATTATTTTAGTCACCTTAGAAATCTTTTATACTCTCCAGTTGCTGGGTGTTTCTTAGAGACCTTTTTCACATTTTCATCAACTTACCTTGTTCCAGAATAATGTGGCACGAGAAATAAAAAAAAAAAAAACATCCGTCTTTTAGAAAAACCTCCGAAAGAAAGAAAGATGACCGGTGAAAACACGATAAACGTTTGCGAAAATGACGTCATTTTCGACAGATATTTTTTCTGCTTGAACATTCTAGCAAAATTCTAACACAAATCTGACAGATTTCGCCCTGTAAGAGTTTTCCAGCAAAATTCTAACAAAATTCTTACAGATTTCGCTCTGTGAGAATTTTTCGGTAAAATTCTTAAAGGATTCCGGCAGGCCTGCTAGCATAATTCTAGCAGGGTTCTAGCAGAACCAACTCTGCTAGAAATTTCCATGACCGGGCGGATGGTTGGCTCCCACTGATCATTTTTGATTCATTGTTTAACTTCAGCTGATCTGTCAATAACGGAGAAGCAGCTCATTGGCAGTCAACCATTGAACTCCTATGTTGGTTTTATAAATATGCCGTAACAACCTTTTGCGGAGGTCCTTTTGGGTTTTAAGTGGGGTGTATCGAGGTTCTGCGGAGTTTGTTACGACTACGTGGTTTTTGTTGGTTTTGGCTGATAGGTTTTATAGCAGTTGTGACAACTTTCATAAAGCCTAAAATGTTACTTGGGCCCAAGTAACATTTTTAAACCAACTAGCCACAACCAAGTTTAATTAAGGTTTTATTGAAGCAGGCTTAGCCGAATGGTTACGCTGTCCGCTTTGTAAGCGGATGATTCTGGGTTCGATTCCCATCTGCTCCAACATTCTATCGGATGAGGAAGTAAAACGTCGGTCCCGGCATTGGTTGTTGTTAGGCCGTTAAGTCGTTCCAGGTATGGGAGTCCTCTCCCTGCTATAAAGACAAACAATACACCAAACCAAGCCTGCTCCGGTGGCATCGCTGGCGGCGGTTGGACTCGCAATCCAAAGGTCGTCAGTTCGAACCCTGGGGTGGAAGGTTCCTTGGAGTAGAAAGAGGTTTGGGTGCCCTTCCCATTCAGCCTTCGGACTCCTACACAGAAAAAAAAATGATGGTAATATTCATCAGGAAATGGTGACAGATATTGTGGCAAAAAAATGATAAATTTTACCTTAAAAAATGATGAATTTTCATCAGAAAATGATGAAATTTACCTCAAATAATGATGAAATTTACCTAAAAAAATGATGAAATTTACCGCAAAAATGTTGAATTTTACGAAAGAATGTGTATTATTGCATTAAAAAATGTGTAATTTGTGGCTGAGAAAGTGGAAGCATAGGTATTGAACTGTCATCCATTTCAGAGAACGTAAATAAAACATATGATTCAAACGAATATTTTTTTCATGACTTTCAGGGTACTTTGTGGGCGGCAATCAGTTAGCGGCCAACTGCTTGATCGCTCTAAGGACCCGGGTTGGTTTTTTAGCAAATATTACTTTAAGGTTAGACGGAACGCCAGTTCTTGGACAACTTTTGTTCAACTTTAATAAATGTCTGAACTCGACAGGTTGCTCGCTATCGACCTATTTAGCGTCTGCAACAGACAGAACATGTTTAAGTTACGGTGTTTTCTTTAAAGGTGCTTCCAAAAATGCTAGTCGTGGTATCAATATGGCGCTGCTTTCCCGTTTTACCTTAAGTTATATCGTTGGAATTCAATAATTATTCAATTAATTATTTGTTTTTAAACATTGCACAAGATTGAAAATAATTTCAGCAGAGCTGCTAAGTCAGGCGGAATCAAACCTTTTTCACGATTTGCAGTCGACAAATTTGGAGAAGCAGAAATCGGAAAATTATTTAAGCCAGAGTAAATTAATTTTGCATAAATTGTACGACTTAGGATTTAGCCATTTCTTTTATAATATACAAAAAGTGAAAGCACTGATATAACTAGATATTAAATTATGTGTTTGCTTAAAGCCAACTTCGCTTTAAAATTGTATGCATTCCAACTGAATTGTTTTAACACTTAAAGCAGAGAGAAGGGAACAATGTTGGACAAAAATTTGTGAGATTGTAGGAAGTTTGATAGAAAATTCTGACAAATTTTGAACCGAATGCATAATACGTGCATTTTAGATTCGTCTGGACCGAAATATCAGCGTTTGAAATCTGAAGCACTGTTTTCTGCGAAGTGGTACCCCAGCACCTTCGAGTAAGACGTTATTCATCGTCAGTACAATATTGAGTCCAAATAGGAGGATAATTCAATGAAATAATGAAAACAAGATACCATACAATTTACACAGCAAAAAAAGTATTAATCTGACTGCGTGTAAAAAGCCTGGTTGTAAAATATATTTTGCATTATTTTATGAAATTTTATGTAATATTACACCCTGACATATGTAGCCCATCAGTATGGGAAATCTACTTGACCGATATGTCAAGCTCATAGATTCTTTTATCCTTTTAATTCTTCATCTGTCTGATTGCGATCGGGCTAAGGCGCCAGTCCATACTGTTAATGTTGGGTTTGAATCCCATAGGTGGCACCTTTTTTGTGTTTCCAAAAAATGTACATGCAAAGTGTAATGTTAAATTACTTTTTTCATAATGGTGATGTGCCTGCAATTTAACCATCGGATTTTTTGCTGTGTACTTACCAAAAAAAATGCTGCAAGCAGTAGCTACCTTCCCACACGAAGTTTCACCAGTTGAAATCCTTGAGATATTATCCCACATGAAATATCCACCTGCAAAAAAAAACGTTTTTTTTACAAAGTGTCATATTCTTAAGAAAACAAAACTTATCTAAAAGTGGAAATAGACGTCGACTAATGGTGATTACCCATGTAACCATCCAGCACTAAAACAAATCATAAATCAGTTGGTAAACAGCATTCACCAGCTAGTCAGTCATAAAACAGCTAAGGTTTTTGCAAATTAGCTCTAAAACAACTGCTCTGAGAACAGCTGGAATAGAGCTGGTTTACAGCGGTCACTAGCAACACTGTTATTATTTTTACTAAAAATCTGGCATCACGTCTGCCATTTTGAGTGAGAGTGAGAAAGAGTGAGCGGGAAGGAAAACAAAACAATACA
This sequence comes from Culex pipiens pallens, assembly GCF_016801865.2. Classification (NCBI taxonomy): domain Eukaryota; kingdom Metazoa; phylum Arthropoda; class Insecta; order Diptera; family Culicidae; genus Culex; species Culex pipiens. The sequence continues at coordinate 65,350,042 of NC_068937.1, forward strand.
AAGCTCTCACTCACTCGTAGTGAAATCAACATGGAAACATCAGAACTGGGAAAATCTGGACGCCTTTTTTACTATTTTAGTAAGTATTACACAAGATAATTAGTTTTGCATAATTGATAAATCAACACATATTTTTCAGGAATCAACAGCTGTATAATGGAATTCCAACATTCCAACGACGGCGATGAAACACCGCCCGTTGAAATCAGAATCTGGCATTGGAAGGTACGACGCTCCACGAATTCTACGCTGAATTGTCCGGATTTGGAGGACACTTCGTGGTGCCCCAATTTAACTGTGCGATGCTAGGTACGACGTTTGAATATTATCAATAAAACTGGTTTTTAGCCTAAATCAAATTGAGTTTTGTTTTTCTCTCAAAGAAATATGTTTACTTTTGTATCAGAAGGGCGGACATTTTTACAAAGGTTTGGTTTCGAGTGTTTTGCTAGAGGAAGTAACGGCAATTGAAGCTGTGAAATCACACCAGTTAAACATTTCCCAAACAGGCGTGACAACACGGGCGCAGCAACCATCAACAATAATCGAAGTCCACCTCCGGAATCTGGCATCACATCCCCAACAAAGTAAATTCAATCAAAAAAATCGACCTCCGCTCGGACGGCTGAGTTGGTGAAGTGGTAAACAAACTAAAAATAGAATTGGGAGAGAGAATGTGAGAGAGCAATATTTTTGCCTCTCTGAACTTTGTTGTCATTTTGCAGGGGTGGAACAACAACAGTAGGGGCCAGCTGGAAATCAGAAATATAAAGTCCAAACTCAGCTGCAAATCGGCTGGAAAAGCGCTTTTGATGCAGATGTCAAAACACTTTCGCATTAGCTCGCAGCTGTAAAAGCGCTTCTAGTGCTAAACAGTGATTTGTTTTAGTGCTGGATGGTTACTTGGGTAGATCCGAATAAACAAATTTTGCACAGTTATAGCGGCTGCTTTTTCCACGTTGGCTTTGGCATTTCCCAAGAGTCGTTTGTTCTGAGGAGCTGTAAAGTTGAGTTGATAATTATGTTTAATGATATTTAAAATTGTCATTAGGACTCTTAACTGTTGCGGTGTCAATCCAGAAACCGAAAAGTGATGCGTGTTACGCGAGAGGGGCCATCAAGGAATGCTTCTCACCAAGCCAATTTGATAACACTCAGAGAATTAAAAAAAAATATTTTAGGAATTTATTAGTTCTGGTTTTGTATGTATGTATGTATGTATGTATGTATTAGAACCCCCGTCTTGGCAGGACTTGGCCATGACCACAGTATGTTTCAACTGAGACGGTTCGGTTAGTAACCGACTTATATCTTAAGGACCTTAAAAGCTTATCATTCTCTATCCAACCATTTGTTATGATATGATTAAATAGACAATGACACTCATGTGACTTGGGCCAGGCGATCCACGACTCCCTCATCCAGTCCATAAAATATATGAAGGCCCTGGGATATTTTTTTTGAGAGGGGTTTTTTTTTTTCTGTTTGAGTATTAAGACACGGAATCCTGATTACAAGGACTATTGTATCGTGTTACCCATTTTACTGTTGTTAAGCATTTCCAGATCTATAACACAGTTCCTATTGAGAGGAAAAGTGCTGTTTCATCCAGATGCTGTAAACTCCATTCCTTGTGCCTTGTGCGCTATGTATCGCTAGAACCGCGGTGACAATTTTTTCGTGTCATTTTTCAAGCTCTTCCCAGCAGCTATTATTTTGCCGCGCGGGGTCTTGTAAAGACAATTGTCTTTTTGCGGTGCTACTCTTGCGGTGTTCCCTTTGCTTTGATCTGGACAATGCGACTGGACTGCAGTGCAATACCGATCGGCTGGGCATTATTTACATGCGAATACACGAGGAAAGTATTTTGGGAAGAGGCGCAAAGGAATATCCCAAGATCGATCGCATGCTAGAAGAGCACGTGAAGCAACCGTTTTATACTCATACGGTTGCTGCTATACCTCTGAACTTAAACCTAAGGCTGCCACCCTGAGAAGAACCCATGACTTTCCGCTTATGAGGCGAAACCCGTAACCATTCGGCCACAGGAGGTTGGCAAGGGGTTTGAGGAGGTGAGAGGGGTTAGTATTTTTTTTTGGGGGGTTAGGCGTTTGAAATATATGGAATATGGGTATAATCAATACAATGAAAATAATAAAAAATTATATAATGTATTACAAATAATGGTTCAAATATCAATATATGCCAGAAGAACTTTACAAATTGTTTCGAAGCTTCTATCATATTGATTCAGATTGTCCAAAAAATTTGAAATAAACCAACATAATTATTTAATTTATTAGTTCTGGTTTTACTTATAAAATGAACATGAGGTAATTTACTTCAAATTTAACGTTTGTTGAAAAATTCCATTTTTCATTATATTTTGGATGAATAAGTACGATAATCAAACCATCCCGACTAACCAACTATCCTGAAATAAATGGATCGTACATCAGATTCTTCGTGAACTGTTCAAACCCCAAAACTCGACAGGCAACTTCCTCCAAACTTAACCAAAAAAGCACCACTTTTTAAGGATTCTTGGATGCGCAAGTGGCCAAAACACCCGGACTCTTCTTCCAAACCAGTCCGGAAGAAGCACTAACACAAACTCACCAATACAAACGTCGACGGCAGCACGGAATCTGCGACGTAAACACCCAAACGCACTGGCACCTTCCTCCAGACCGACCCGGAAGAAGCACCAACACAAACTCACCAAAACAAACGACGACGGTGACACGAAATCTGCGACGATTCCTGGCCGTAAACAACCGGCACCTTCCTCCAAACCGATCCGGAAGAAGCACCAACACAAACTCACCAATACAAATGTCGACGGCGGCACGGAATCTGCGACGTAAACACCCAAACGCACTGGCACCTTCCTCCAGACCGACCCGGAAGAAGCACCAACACAAACTCACCAAAACAAACGACGACGGTGACACGAAATCTGCGACGATTCCTGGCCGTAAACAACCGGCACCTTCCTCCAGACCGATCCGGAAGAAGCACCAACACAAACTCACCAAAATAAACGACGACGGCGGCGCGGAATCTGCGACGATTCCTGGACGTTAACACCCGGCACCTTCCTCCAAACCGATCCGGAAGAAGCACCAACACAAACTCACCAATACAAATGTCGACGGCGGCACGGAATCTGCGACGTAAACACCCAAACGCACTGGCACCTTCCTCCAGACCGACCCGGAAGAAGCACCAACACAAACTCACCAAAACAAACGACGACGGTGACACGAAATCTGCGACGATTCCTGGCCGTAAACAACCGGCACCTTCCTCCAGACCGATCCGGAAGAAGCACCAACACACTATGGGGTATTTCCATATAAGCGAGCGGCCAAAAATATTTTTTTTGCTTTTTTGTGACTTTTTTGTGTTGTTTGTACTTAGTAAAATGAAGACAAATGAATTTTGATATTTTTCCAAAAAAAAAGTTTAATTTTCGATTTTTTCATATATTTGAGACCACATGCATTAAAGTGGTGAATTTTTCTTGCTCTGTCTATTTGATGCACGGAATGGCGGTTTATGCTATGTTAAAGTTTCTGATTTACGTTCAATCTCCCTCCCCTTTTTCTTGAGTTAAAATCCACCTCTCTTAAAAGCACCCCCCCCCCCCTCCCGGCCAAAAGAACACAACAACGAACTGATATGAATATTCGACGAATCGTTTCTGTAAAATACTTAGAATAGGAATTTCTAATTTTATTAAACGTACCTAAGTACCAACAAAGTCATGAATATCAAATCAATTTCTAAACATACAAAGCAGGTACGTAATTTCTGCCTCCGCAGGTAAATAATGTGATTTTAGCCAAGCGTATACGCGAAATCATTAATTTTCTTGCATGAATCAAAATGTTCAAAATGGCATAACTCAAAAAGTGCACATAAGTGCACTTTGAAATTTGGAGACAAGTTAGGACATGGTTCAAATTTTAAGCTGCAAAATTTTCAGATCGCACAAATGCACACAAAAAAAGTACTCCATTAACAAAGTTGAAAAAAACTAAATTTTGAAGAAAAATCCATGTTTTTTGATTTTTATTATTTTTTTTAGCCTGTAAAAGTGTGTTTTGTAAAATGTCATTGAAAAGTTGAATCAATTACCTTTCTGAATATATATAATGATGCAGGAAAAAATACATAAACACCAAAAAAATAATTAGAGTATGTCGGTTTTTCGATTTATGACCGCCTGAAACCCCATAGTGGATCCGCGCCATCCGCGCGAAACGCGTCATCCGCGCGATCCGCGCCGTCCGTAACAACCCTGGCAATTTAAGAATTTA
>NC_068937.1:65354466-65402609 GCF_016801865.2 Culex pipiens pallens
CAGGGGTGGACACTCCTTGAGTGTGCATTCCGGAAGGGAATGCCGTCAAGGAGGAAACGGTTCCGGAGTTTAACGGACCTCTGGTGAGATGCCAGAGGTGGACACTCCTTGAGTGTGCATTCCGGAAGGGAATGCCGTCAAGGAGGTAACTGTTCCGAGTGAAACGGACCCCTGGTGAGACGCCAGGGGTGGACACTCCTTGAGTGTGCATTCCGGAAGGGAATGCCGTCAAGGAGGAAACGGTTCCGGAGTTTAACGGACCTCTGGTGAGATGCCAGAGGTGGACACTCCTTGAGTGTGCATTCCGGAAGGGAATGCCGTCAAGGAGGTAACTGTTCCGAGTGAAACGGACCCCTGGTGAGACGCCAGGGGTGGACACTCCTTGAGTGTGCATTCCGGAAGGGAATGCCGTCAAGGAGGAAACGGTTCCGGAGTTTAACGGACCTCTGGTGAGATGCCAGAGGTGGACACTCCTTGAGTGTGCATTCCGGAAGGGAATGCCGTCAAGGAGGTAACTGTTCCGAGTGAAACGGACCCCTGGTGAGACGCCAGGGGTGGACACTCTTTGAGTGTGCATTCCGGAAGGGAATGCCGTCAAGGAGGAAACGGTTCCGGTGTTTAACGGACCTCTGGTGAGACGCCAGGGGCGGACACTCCTTGAGTGTGCATTCCGGAAGGGAATGCCGTCAAGGAGGAAACAGTTCCGAGATAAAACGGCCCTCTGGTGAGACGCCAGAGATGGACACTCCTTGAGTGTGCATTCCGGAAGGAAATGCCGTCAAGGAGGAAATTGCTCTGGTGGTTAACGAACCCCTGATGAGACGCCAGGTATGGACACTACTTAAGTATGCATTCCGAAGGGAATGCTTCCAGGGAGGGAACGGTTTCGTTGTTTCAATTCCAAGATTAAACATGTGATGATGATGATGATGATGATGATGGTCCCACCTCTTACCCCTACAAAGGTTTGAGCTGGACGAGTTATCGTTATGATATTTTGTTTGAACATTTAAATCAGTAATGCAAAAAAAAACGAGCTGATTTTCAAAGCAAATATAAATTAGCCTTTCAATTAACTCCGTCATTACAGTTACTATCGTAGATTACTAATTGATAGGCCTGTAACTGTATCAGCTTCAAGGAATCGCATTTGGTACTAGCTACTGTTCGGAACACATATAGTTTTACTTGTGTCTATCTGAACTGGGATCCTACTAAGTGACAAGTTAACAATGACATTGCCCGAAATCGTACCCTACTGTTTTACCTGACAGAGTGTACGTAACGAGTTTTGCCCGAAGACATGTACTTTTCGAAACCCTATCTTTCGACCGCCAAAACCTACTAAACTAGCTTTCCCTATAGCCTTCCGAGCTCTCCTGTCTTCAGAGCAACTACCAATTTTTATCATACTCAGTAAGAAACATTTACTTTCATCATCGTCAACTTAAGAGGCACATTATATTTGCATATCGCGCGCGATTCTCAAACCTTTGTAGACTTCTCATTTTTTTTTAAACTCTAATTTTAAACAACTTTTTAAAAAACAAAAAAATCCATCATCATCATGTGGTCATACTGAGCAATTTACTTGTGCATTCGTTTTAGAATTCCGTCAATATATAATTATATGAAGTCAAACTTAAAATACTAATTTAATGTGCGAGCAACACCGTCTTTTGAACTCTGCTATTGTCGTTGACTGTTTAATTTGTCTTGGCATCGAGTTAAAAATATTCACACCTTTATAAAACAATGAATTTTGTGCAGCTCCAAATAAAAAGTTTGGAGTGCGTGGTTCATCTGCATTTCTTGTGAAATGATCATGAAGATCACTACCTCGTAAAATTCGATCACATAAATATCTAGGCAACAAACCATTTATTAGTTTAAACACAAAAATCATAGTGGAAAAAAATATTCTTTGCTTCACAGATAGCCATTGCAGTGCATTTAACATCCATGCCGAAGAAGTAAATCTGTTACATTTTAAAATTAAACGCATTATTTTATTTTGCAAGCGTTGAAGCCTAGATAACTGTGTTTCATTTGCCAAGAATATTATCGATGAACAAAAGTCTAAGTGTGGTGAGATTATAGATTTATAAAGTTGAATTTTGCTCTGAAAGTTAAGATCATTTTTTAGTCGGCACATAACTCCATACTTTTTAGCAATTTTTTTAATTGTATTATCAATATGAATATTAAATTTTAAGTTTTCGTCAATAGTAACCCCAAGATATTTTATTGAAATCACCCGATCTATTTGCTCCCCATCAATTGCAATATGTGCATCATGCATGTTTTGATGTCGTGATGAAATAATCATGTATTTTGTTTTATTTATATTTAATTTCAGCTGTTTGAATTTTAGCCATTTGGAAAGAGCATCTAAATCTTCATTCAAGTTCAATACAGCTTCGACTGGATTTTTTGCTGCTACAAAAATAACAGTGTCATCCGCAAAAAGATTAATGTCACAATGTTTCAAAACTAGTTTCATATCATTAATATACATTATAAACAAAATGGGCCCTAAAACACTTCCCTGAGGAACACCAAGGTTGTTTTCCCTAGTTTCTGATATAGCATCATTAAAAATTGTACGTTGAGTTCTCAAATTTAAATAATTTTTAAACCATTCAAAAGCTGCACCCCCGATACCAAAATTTTGAAGTGTCTTTAATAATAAAGGCCTGGAAATTGTCTCAAATGCCCGTTTCAAGTCCAAAAATACCGCCAGAGTGGAGTTTCTGTCCTCAAAAAATTCTTTCCATTTTGCTAAAACCAAATTTAAAGCAGTTTCACAAGAGTGGCCTTCGCGATATCCTGATTGTTCTGGTATTAATAATTTGTTTATGTTCAAGTATTCCAGCAATTGAGCTTTCACGACTGTTTCTAGAATTTTTTCCAACGTATGTAGCATGTTGATAGGGCGAAACTCTTCAGATTTTTTTGTACCAGCAACTTTTTGAATCGGTATAACTAAAGATTCTTTCCAGACTGTTGGAACTTGACCCGATAAAAGTGATACATTTATTATTTCAAGCAAAGTGTAACCAATGACATGAAAACAGTCTTTCAATACTTTTGCATTTATGTTATCGATCCCTGCTGAGCTTCCTAAATCAAAAACAATCTTTTTAAGTTCAACATAAGTTACGGGATTAAAGATTTCTAGTCTGCAGTTTCTATTCGTCATATTCCTAATTCCAACAGGTTCATCAGTCCTTTCTATGCTCTCATTTATTTCAACAACACTCTCAATGAAATAATCATTAAATTTACTGGCAATAACATCATCAGAACATTCTTCAATATCTCCAAAAAGAATAGTTCTTGGAAGACTGTCTTTGGATTTCATTAATTTTTTCAATATTTTCCATAGTTCTTTACTGTTATTTTTATTTTGTTCTATATTGTTTTGAATGTGAGTACTTCTAGTTGTTTTTAAACTTTTCGTATACCTGTTTCTTGCAACTGTGTATTTTTTCCAATGTCTAGTATTATTTGTTCGACAGAATTTCTTGTAAAGTTTATCTCTTTTTTGTTTCAATCTCATAAGTTCTCCATTATACCAACTGTTCGAATCTTTCTTGTTTATGTACTGCGTAGTTACTAATTCGTTTGTACAATTTTTCAAAGTATTCGTCAATATTCTTGATTTGAGGTCGAGTTCTCCAGTTAATGTCCTAAAATTTACACGTCTTTCCAAAAGATCGCACAAAGCTGAAGGTGTATAGTTTTTCCAAGATTTAATTTTAATACGGTCTTCCGGAGATTCCAAATCATAATCTGAGATCGTAATAACCAGTGTTTCGTGGTCTGTTATTTTCCATTCACTTTTAACGACAGCTTTAACGCAATCGATGTTGGAGAAAACGCAGTCAATCATTGTTCTACTATTTCTCGTTATTCTTGTGAAAGCAGTTACTTTTTGTGTTAAACCTAAATATTCTGTAAGACTCTTTAGATGTATAGAATTCTGCTCATCGAGCCAATTTATATTAAAATCACCAGCTATCAAATTAAATTTACTCATATCTAAGAAACTTTCCAACCAATTTTCTAAAATTTTAATGAATCGCTGGTCACTAGAACTTGGCGAATGATACAAAACTCCATAATTACCTGATTTCAGGCCCTTTTCAACTGTAATGCCCAAAAACCAGTTATTTTCAGAAAACTCGTTTAAGCACACTTTAAGATAAATAGATTCTTTATAATAAATAGCAACTCCTCCAGTATGCCTAGAGTGTGACAAACAAAATACAACTTTATAACCTGGAATGGAATATTGATCGAATGCTTCCGGTTCAGTAATATGCGTTTCAGAAAGTAATACTAAAAGAGGTTGCGAACTTTCCACTAACTGCCGTAATGATACGTAATTTGTGGTCAGTCCAGCAATATTCAAATAGATTATATCTGTAGCATTTACTTTTCTGAAAGCATTTGATTGCTATTCACTCTCGTACAAACGATCCCTTTTAATTGCAGCCAGGTGTCTAAAAACTGGACATTTTGAACTAAATGCAGCATGATTTACATCAAGATTCATTTTTTGCTCCTTATTCTTTTTCAAACAATTAACACATTTCATTACAGTTGAAGTACACTCCGCAGTCTTATGGGATTCACTACATTTTGAACAAGTTTCGCTGTTAGTACATTTTGTGCTCATGTGGCCAAATTCTCCACACTTAAAACATCTCAGGACCTTAATAGCCTCAAAAACTGAACATCTATCAAATCCTATGTTGACTTTTCCAGCCGTTAACAATGCGTCAAAAGTATCATTATTAACTTCAATTATTATACTAAATTTATTGTATTTAATGCGTGGATTTTCGTAAGAAGATATGACCTTTACATGTTCAATAAAAATATCGTCATTCTGTGTGGTCAATAACTCAACAAAATCTTCAGGAGCATACTTTTCACTCATCCCAACAATTTTCATCTTAGGTAGGCCAGTCGAAACAATTGCAGTATAATTTGTACCAAGTCTGTTTTCAATGTCACTAATTACTTTAGAAAGATTTTCCCCTGGCGCGCATTGGGCAATAATGGAACCATCCCTGCCATTTTTTAAGTTATTTATTTTATGCAATTTAGGATCAAGGTTACATTTCAAAAAAGTCCTTGTTTGGTCATTACTTTGATTTGTTTCGTTAGGTTTAATAACAATTTTTGGACGATGAACACGTAATTTTTTATTTTGAAGACCATTTTTAATTTCTGTATTTCCTTTTAAAATCTCCGCAAAAGTTGGCGTTTCAAAAACGTTGTCCTTTTCTTCATCGTCAACTAACATCGGTTCTAAATCATCGGTATCAACGGCACGTCTTTTACTACCGGGGAGCCCGTCGGATTCTGAATGGGTTCCTCTTTTTCTTATTACTTTTACTATTCTTTCATTTTTGCTTTTTTGTGAATTCGATTTTATTGCTTTTTCAATTTCAGTGGCCACACTGCTTTCTACAATCGTTTTGATATTTTTCTGAAACATTTCACTGCATGACATCATTACATCTTCTAACCCTTTCTTGATAGCTTCGTCGATTCGAGTAGCAATGCTTTCTTTAATGTCAGAGATGAAATCAGAAATGTCAGAAAGGTTCTTCATTTCTTCTTTTATCTTCTTAACATTAATGAGAAGCTCCGTAATCTCAGCATCAACACCGCTATCAAGACACGGGTCGCACTTGTATTGCACATTTGGCTGGTCATTAATAGTTTTTGCCGCCGCTTTAGTCAAGGTAGTGCAAGAACGATGAAAAAACGCTCCACACTTCCCCGAACAAGGTACGGCATCTTCAAAACAAATTTTTTGCTCGCACTTGCCACACAAACTCATCTTGCGCTTTCGAGCACAACCGAGCTAGCCAAGCAATACAATAGCAGGGCACAAAAGACCCAAAAAAAGAAAAAAAAACAGCTAACAGCAGCCGCCACCGAAATCGATAGCAAACCGTTGTTGCCGGTGAAAATAAAATTGATAATAATCAACTCGATAGTAACGATCGTTTTAAAACTTCTACTTATCCGTGTTGACAGCTTCTTATTTCACACATTAACAATATTTTGAACAAACTACTCGCACTTTAACATGCAAAATTTATAGGTTTTATCACAACACAGTACAAGTAAACTACTCTGTTTGACACAACAACATAAAAATGTGAGAAGATTCCGGAAAGGAAAGCCAGCTTGGAGAGAACCGTTTCAAGAAAGAGAGCAAGGAGCAAACCGTTCCAACGTTTATCAGTCCCTGGTGGGGAGGACCCTTCGTAGCCTGTGAGTGAATTTGAGAAAGTATAATAAAGGAAAGATCAGGGTTGATCATGCTTTCCTCAAAGTGGTAATCACTAAGTGCAGCTATTGTTAATGGAACGACAAGAGAAACGTGAAAATAATAAAATAAGAGCAATTCCATTTGACTCGACAAGCTATCATGATCGTGGAAAGAAGATGGTGGGGAGAGACGCTCAAGTAATCCGATGGCTAAATATATTTGATTCAATTCTTCATCCTCGTCGTTTGCGGAATGTTCTGTTTCAAATTTTGTTGTCCTGTTTGAGATTACTTGATGTTCGGAACAGTTGAACCTAAAATAAAAATCAAAATTAGAGCACGTGGCACGGCTGCTGGTCTACATCCGAAAACTTTATAAGTAATTGCTCTTAGTAAAAACCCATCTTACCAGTTCAGCGCCGTACCAACTAAATCCAAGCTGCACCAAACTGACTGATTTCAACGAGCTTGCGACAAAATCAGCAGATCAGCACCATCAGAGCATCGGAATGGGCTGGAACTGCTACGGCGCAAGTAGTGACAGCCAAGCTTTCAACGAAGATCCCAGCACGAAAGCGAGCGGACCTTCAAAGTTGATGGAGGTGGTGCCAAGCTCTGGTCCAGTTGTCCCAACATCGCCCCTTGTTTTAGGCTACGGTACGGGTTGAACTGCTCCGGCAGACTTGAGCATGAGCATGGTTGTTCTTCTCCGTAGACCGGTTGAACTGCTGCGGCAGACTTCTGGTCAAATAAGCGAATGTACCGTTGATGCGATTCTATCAGGTGATCAAAACATGAAGGTTCTGCTTTCTGTTGATGATTGTTCAATAGGGTGCCCAGAAAAAATGACCCCCTGCTCCACAAGCGGAAAACGGTTTATTGGGTTATTTTAAGCATTTGTGCAAATTTTGAGCGAAATTGGTTGAGATTAACCCATTGATACCCGAGCCTAAAGTTGGTGAAAAAAATGTTTTTCGTACAAAATTGACTTTTTTAAATCGCTAATAACTTTTCAGGATTAAGTTTTACAGCTTTGGTATGTTCTACAAAGTTGTAGAGCATTAAATTTCCAATGAGAATCTCACTTTTGGGAATATTTGGATGTAAGTAGCGCACCGTGTAGACCAAACTGTAAGAAAATTGGGTTTTCCATACATTTTTTCGATTTTTCCCATACAAACTTCACCCCCGAGTATCAATGGGTAAATGTTAACCGATTTTGCTCATATTTGGCCCAGAGTCCTAAAATAGGTCAAGGAACAATATTCAGCTTGTGGAGCGAGGTTTTGAGAAAAAGTCCCGTATTCTGGGCACCCTATTGTTCAAGGATCGAGTTGATGCTGTACCGCCGAAAAAAAATGATGTTCTCCGAGGTGACGTTTTCATCTGCTAGTCTTGCTGATCGCGAACTTGTACTGACACAGATGATAAGAACAGTGTAATGTAATCTCTCCTGCAGCGGTGGACTTGGTGTTACGATGACTGCATGTCGTCTTCACTGGTTTACATGCTTGCGTGTTGACACAGCACGGGAGACAACCACGTTTGGAAAATGAGATACGGAACAAAGTTTCGTGATTGTGACCTTTGGTGATGCTGCTGCTGCGAGCCATGTGCATGTGACGTCATCAATGCAATTGAGAGCGATCAACGGCGTGTCCACAGTTTACTCACTCGATAAACGGCCTTGGCGTTAGCGGCGGTGGTGGTTGTCTGTCTTCGGCTGACCTTGTCCTCCGGTCTAGTACCATACTTTCCTAGTCGAACGAATACCATCACCTCCTCCATAACGCTTGCTGCAAATCGCTAAAGCATTGCTAGGTCAGGTGAATCGTATTTCCGGAGAAGAGTGAGGACCAGTCGTGTTGCGCTGAACGCCCAAAAGACACTTACATTCGACCATGAGTCCCAGGCGGTAGTTGAACTGGTGATCGCCCCGATATGACCGGTCTGGTGAACAGACCAAAAACGACCAACTTTTCTGGGTTTGGCAGTTGTGCCATGGTGTCAGACAAACTGTCAACGAAGAGCCTAGCGGGAAAGCCAGCTGACCTGAAACTATTTAGGACTTACCCACATTAGTTTTTGCCAACGGTTAGCTAGTCACAGCACAGACTCACGGTAATCGCAGGGTCGGCTGCGCTAGTCGCCAACGAGGAGATACGCGAACTTAACTTTGGGAACTTCACTTTTCTTGAGTTACGGGTTGAATGAAAACTCCTCTTTTGGGAGACGGAAAGGGAAATTTATTTAAAGAATTTAAGTCGGTTCAAAAGTGTATATTTGTGAGTGTATGTGTGTATGAGGGACTCGGTACGTACCGCTGCCTTTCCGCTGACGACGACGATCTCAGCCAGTCCGCTGGCCGCGAGCGCTCGCGTTCGCTGCTGAAGCACCGGTGATGGTTCTCGACGTGGTGGGGGTGGATGGTAGGTAGAGCACGGCTTAGGGACCAGGCCTTCCCTCCTTGACTGGATCGGCCGATCGGGGACCTGTCCATTTACGCTCCTTTGGAATGAGAGCCACGAGGGCCCGAGCGTGCTCCTTGGAAATTATGGTCCACGGACCAGAGCAACTGATGATCTTTGACGATTAGACGCAGTAAGCCGGCTCCTCCGCGCTTACGCAAACTGGGCCGAAGAGCGAGCGATCTGGCGGTCAAGCGGCGTGCTTAATTCGCAAAATGGCGTTTACGCCAAAGGACAAAAGGTCCTGGAGGACAATGGAGAGAAGTAATTATTTTTTAGCCGTACTACTAGGTAGGGTAGTTTAGCTTTAGTCGTCCTTCCGCATAGCCGAATACGGGGTTTAGAACATACCTGAACGACTGGAGGTGCACTCGCACAAATTTCCACCACTTTCACTTCTAGTCCTTCGCTCTACTTTTTATAACGGTATAGATCGCTCACTTGCCTGGGAGAATGTGACCGTTGGCGGTCTAATTCTCGTCCCTTCAAGACTTTTGGTCGGTGACACGACATTACGTCACGTGACACCCATCACTTTTGGGCGTTGTCTACCACCCCCTTTGCGATGTTTTAAGACGAAGACAATACTGTCGCTGGTTGTTGGTTTGTCCCACCGTTTGTGTGTTGTTATAGTGTGTTAACAAGTTGTGTTTTTATTTATTAATTTCCCCTTTTTACTAACCCTACTAACTAAATTACATTTATTTATTTATTCCCTAATTCTCTACTAACCCCATAGCTAAGAATCGTGAACGTTCGCTTTTATTTTTGGTTTATTTTGGGTTTATTGATGTTGAAGAATGGAGGACTTGTAACGAGTGGTTACACTATCCCCCACCTTAGTTAATAATTGAACTGTTCAGGTTTTTTTGTGTGTGTGCGCCGTGCACATCGGTATTGTTTTTCCTACCGTTCCCTCGAAAGTGCAAAATTTACACGATGATTTTGAAAATGATAATCTTTGACATTGATATTGCCATTTCAAAAATTATTCAGAAATTATCCCGTAATTTGTCTTATTCCGGGTTTCACCGGAGACCCCGGGACCGGTTTCAAAGTGGCCAGATTGGTCCAAAAGTGGTTTTGGGGATCATGGATGAGCTTGATTTTGCAAATGATAATCTTTGACATCGATATTGCCTTTTCAAGAATTATTCAGAAATAATCCCGTAATTTGCCATATTCCGGGTTTCACCGGAGTATCGAGAACCGGTCCAAAAATTGACTTGGGTATCACCAATGAGCTTGATTTTGAAAATGATGAACTGTGATATGCATGTTGCCTTGATCAAAATATTCCCGAAAATGCTCCACAATATAGCGTAATCCGGGTTTCACCGGAGTACCTGGGACCGGTTCCAAAGTGGCCACATTGGACCGAAAATGGTCTTGAGTATAATAAATGAGCATTATCTATCATTCTGGCATGGATTTGACATAGATTATCATTGAATATTTATAACTGCATGTAAAACATGTAGTAAAAAGAGTGCTGAAAAAAAGTTGCTCCTATGGTTTCGGGAATAACTTAGGGTAAATGCCTCCATTTTTGACTTTTAAAAAAAGCAACATTATCTAGAGATCTGTCCGCATCTTTTGCTGTTTAGATATCGAAAATCCGTCCACAGGGAGCCGAGATATAGTTGTTCAAAGTTGGAGTTCCACCTTTTTTCGCTTGCTTGGTAGTCCGCGGGATATTTTTATGGATGGGAGTTTAGGTGTTAAAGGTGCTTCCAAAAATGCTAGTCGTGGTATCAATATGGCGCTGCTTTCCCGTTTTACCTTAAGTTATATCGTTGGAATTCAATAATTATTCAATTAATTATTTGTTTTTAAACATTGCACAAGATTGAAAATAATTTCAGCAGAGCGGCTAAGTCAGAGCCTTCGTAGGCGGAATCAAACCTTTTTCACGATTTGCAGTCGACAAATTTGGAGAAGCAGAAATCGGAAAATTATTTAAGCCAAAGTAAATTAATTTTGCATAAATTGTACGACTTAGGATTTAGCCATTTCTTTTATAATATACAAAAAGTGAAAGCACTGATATAACTAGATATTAAATTATGTGTTTGCTTAAAGCCAACTTCGCTTTAAAATTGTGTGCATTCCAACTGAATTGTTTTAGAGAAGGGAAAAATGTTGGACAAAAAATTGTGAGATTGTAGGAAGTCTGACAAATTTTGAACCGAATGCATAATACGTGCATTTTAGATTCGTCTGGACCGAAATATTAGCGTTTGAAATCTGAAGCACTGTTTTCTGCGAAGTGGTACCCCAGCACCTTCGAGTAAGACGTTATTCATCGTCAGTACAATATTGAGTCCAAAAAGGAGGATAATTCAATGAAATAATGAAAACAAGATACCATACAATTTACACAGCAAAAAAAGTATTAATCTGACTGCGTGTAAAAAGCCTGGTTGTAAAATATATTTTGCATTATTTTATGAAATTTTATGTAATATTACACCCTGACATATGTAGCCCATCAGTATGGGAAATCTACTTGACCGATATGTCAAGCTCATAGATTCTTTTATCCTTTTAATTCTTCATCTGTCTGATTGCGATCGGGCTAAGGCGCCAGTCCATACTGTTAATATTGGGGTTGAATCCCATCGGTGGCACCTTTTTTGTGTTTCCAAAAATTGTACATGCAAAGTGTAATGTTAAATTACTTTTGCCTTTCTTACAAAAGAAAGGTTTAAGGTTTGCTTTTGGAAAAACGCTTTTTTCAGAAATCTAAAAAAAATCGTGCACGGCGAGGATTCGTCCCAGGAAAAAATCCTATTACTAAATTGAAGGTTTAGATGCGCTCTTTCGATTGAATTTTCGCCCGAAACCCGGAACTCAAAGTCTGATTTTTGAGAGCTCTTTTTCTGAAATACATGGCCGATGTCTGTATCCGCTCTTAAAAATTTGTGTCTTCCATCACTGGAAAACCGCTCGTAAAACCCACAATTTTTAAAAGCCAGATCTGTAGCCGTGGGGTCGGAGACGAACATTTTATTTTTCGATTCACAATTTTCGACCAGTAAATGTGGTCAAAGCCATTTTTAGAGGTATTTTTTGGACTATTTTACAGATAACACTATCAAATTTAAAGAATTCAGTTTCAAACAAAAAGCCATTCGAAAACATGCGCCATAAACTGTTTGGGCCCAAAATTTGAAGCTTTTCCAAAATGTATTTCCAGAGATATAGCGATTTTAGTGTTTTTCGTCTTATTTTTACCCTATTTTTTCCTATTAAATTTTTGGATTTATACAAAATCATATACTGAACATCAAATTCAAAGTCCCAGCCCATTCTCGATCGAAAGCATTTGGTATGAATTGTATTCGAGTAAATTTTGGTATTGATCAGACGGTTGGTTCAAAAGTTATAGCTGTATGATTTTTCTTTATATACAGAGTAAATTTCTCAAAAAAGGTAAGGGGTCATTCAGAATAATTCTCCCCAAGGATTTATTTGTAATTTCACTTAAATTTATCTTTCTAACTGAGTGTTCACGACTCGATCAAACTTCTCAGCAAATTTTACATCGATTGGATTCCGCACTTTTATTTGAGAGCGTTTGACTTTTTGCCTTTCTTACAAAAGAAAGGTTTAAGGTTTGCTTTTGGAAAAACGCTTTTTTCAGAAATCTAAAAAAAATCGTGCACGGCGAGGATTCGTCCCAGGAAAAAATCCTATTACTAAATTGAAGGTTTAGATGCGCTCTTTCGATTGAATTTTCGCCCGAAACCCGGAACTCAAAGTCTGATTTTTGAGAGCTCTTTTTCTGAAATACATGGCCGATGTCTGTATCCGCTCTTAAAAATTTGTGTCTTCCATCACTGGAAAACCGCTCGTAAAACCCACAATTTTTAAAAGCCAGATCTGTAGCCGTGGGGTCGGAGACGAACATTTTATTTTTCGATTCACAATTTTCGACCAGTAAATGTGGTCAAAGCCATTTTTAGAGGTATTTTTTGGACTATTTTACAGATAACACTATCAAATTTAAAGAATTCAGTTTCAAACAAAAAGCCATTCGAAAACATGCGCCATAAACTGTTTGGGCCCAAAATTTGAAGCTTTTCCAAAATGTATTTCCAGAGATATAGCGATTTTAGTGTTTTTCGTCTTATTTTTACCCTATTTTTTCCTATTAAATTTTTGGATTTATACAAAATCATATACTGAACATCAAATTCAAAGTCCCAGCCCATTCTCGATCGAAAGCATTTGGTATGAATTGTATTCGAGTAAATTTTGGTATTGATCAGACGGTTGGTTCAAAAGTTATAGCTGTATGATTTTTCTTTATATACAGAGTAAATTTCTCAAAAAAGGTAAGGGGTCATTCAGAATAATTCTCCCCAAGGATTTATTTGTAATTTCACTTAAATTTATCTTTCTAACTGAGTGTTCACGACTCGATCAAACTTCTCAGCAAATTTTACATCGATTGGATTCCGCACTTTTATTTGAGAGCGTTTGACTTTTTGCCTTTCTTACAAAAGAAAGGTTTAAGGTTTGCTTTTGGAAAAACGCTTTTTTCAGAAATCTAAAAAAAATCGTGCACGGCGAGGATTCGTCCCAGGAAAAAATCCTATTACTAAATTGAAGGTTTAGATGCGCTCTTTCGATTGAATTTTCGCCCGAAACCCGGAACTCAAAGTCTGATTTTTGAGAGCTCTTTTTCTGAAATACATGGCCGATGTCTGTATCCGCTCTTAAAAATTTGTGTCTTCCATCACTGGAAAACCGCTCGTAAAACCCACAATTTTTAAAAGCCAGATCTGTAGCCGTGGGGTCGGAGACGAACATTTTATTTTTCGATTCACAATTTTCGACCAGTAAATGTGGTCAAAGCCATTTTTAGAGGTATTTTTTGGACTATTTTACAGATAACACTATCAAATTTAAAGAATTCAGTTTCAAACAAAAAGCCATTCGAAAACATGCGCCATAAACTGTTTGGGCCCAAAATTTGAAGCTTTTCCAAAATGTATTTCCAGAGATATAGCGATTTTAGTGTTTTTCGTCTTATTTTTACCCTATTTTTTCCTATTAAATTTTTGGATTTATACAAAATCATATACTGAACATCAAATTCAAAGTCCCAGCCCATTCTCGATCGAAAGCATTTGGTATGAATTGTATTCGAGTAAATTTTGGTATTGATCAGACGGTTGGTTCAAAAGTTATAGCTGTATGATTTTTCTTTATATACAGAGTAAATTTCTCAAAAAAGGTAAGGGGTCATTCAGAATAATTCTCCCCAAGGATTTATTTGTAATTTCACTTAAATTTATCTTTCTAACTGAGTGTTCACGACTCGATCAAACTTCTCAGCAAATTTTACATCGATTGGATTCCGCACTTTTATTTGAGAGCGTTTGACTTTTTGCCTTTCTTACAAAAGAAAGGTTTAAGGTTTGCTTTTGGAAAAACGCTTTTTTCAGAAATCTAAAAAAAATCGTGCACGGCGAGGATTCGTCCCAGGAAAAAATCCTATTACTAAATTGAAGGTTTAGATGCGCTCTTTCGATTGAATTTTCGCCCGAAACCCGGAACTCAAAGTCTGATTTTTGAGAGCTCTTTTTCTGAAATACATGGCCGATGTCTGTATCCGCTCTTAAAAATTTGTGTCTTCCATCACTGGAAAACCGCTCGTAAAACCCACAATTTTTAAAAGCCAGATCTGTAGCCGTGGGGTCGGAGACGAACATTTTATTTTTCGATTCACAATTTTCGACCAGTAAATGTGGTCAAAGCCATTTTTAGAGGTATTTTTTGGACTATTTTACAGATAACACTATCAAATTTAAAGAATTCAGTTTCAAACAAAAAGCCATTCGAAAACATGCGCCATAAACTGTTTGGGCCCAAAATTTGAAGCTTTTCCAAAATGTATTTCCAGAGATATAGCGATTTTAGTGTTTTTCGTCTTATTTTTACCCTATTTTTTCCTATTAAATTTTTGGATTTATACAAAATCATATACTGAACATCAAATTCGAAGTCCCGGCTCGTTCTCGCTCGAAAGCTCGACAAGTCGTCAAGTCGAAGCTTCAACGCCAGCGCTTTTACGCTTGCGCGTTTTACGCTGCGCGTGAAAGTGTTCTTTCTGGCTTCTCATAATTGATCGACAAAGTGCAATAGCGATACATATTTTTTTAAGTTAATCATAGACTAACATTATAGACTGAGTACCCTTTATTTTTTGTTCTAATAATGTCAATCCAATATGTTTTTCTTAATTAAATTTAAATGTCTTGCGACAAATAATGTACTTTTGAAATAAAAAAAAATGGCATTTGAGGTTTAGCCTTAAAAGATTCGAAGCTTTAGGTAAAATTCTCACTGGATGGTATCATTATGTTTTTGAAAAAATAATTGCACCAATATACACGGAAAAAAATCAATTCTCGAAATCGTGAATTAAATTCACGAATGCGAGAACCACGAAGGAATATATGCACGTTTACAGTGCACCATACTCATGAATAAATTCCTTCGTGGTTCTCACATTCGTGAACTTAATTCACGATTACGAGAATCGATTTTTTTCTGTGTATTTCTCGGAGTTTCATCATTTTGTAAGAAAGGCTCTATTTCACCTCTGGTGATATTAAATCGGGTTTTTCATAATGGTGATGTGCCTGCGATTTAACCATCGGATTTTTTGCTGTGTACTTACCAAAAAAAATGCTGCAAGCAGTAGCTACCTACCCACACGAAGTTTCACCAGTTGAAATCCTTGAGATATTATCCCACATGAAATATCCACCTGCAAAAAAAAAACCATTTTTTTACAAAGTGTCATATTCTTAAGAAAACAAAACTTATCTAAAAGTGGAAATAGACGTCGACTAATGGTGATTAGATCCGAATAAACAAATTTTGCACAGTTATGGCGGCTGCTTTTTCCACGTTGGCTTTGGCATTTCCCAAGAGTCGTTTGTTCTGAGAAGCTGTAAAGATGAGTTGATAATTATGTTTAATGATATTTAAAATTGTCATTAGGACTCTTAACTGTTGCGGTGTCAATCCAGAAACCGAAAAGTGATGCGTGTTACGCGAGAGGGGCCATCAAGGAATGCTTCTCACCAAGCCAATTTGATAACACTCAGAGAATTTAAAAAAATATTTTAGGAATTTATTAATTCTGGTTTTACTTATAAAATGAACATGAGGTAATTTACTTCAAATTTAACGTTTGTTGAAAAATTCCATTTTTCATTATATTTTGGATGAATAAGTACGATAATCAAACCATCCCGACTAACCAACTATCCTGAAATAAATGGATCATACATCAGATTCTTCGTGAACTGTTCAAACCCCAAAACTCGACAGGCAACTTCCTCCAAACTTAACCAAAAAAGCTCCACTTTTTAAGGATTCTTGGATGTGCAAGTGGCCAAAACACCCGGACTCTTCTTCCAAACCAGTCCGGAAGAAGCACTAACACAAACTCACCAAAACAAACGTCGACGGCGGCACGGAATCTGCGACGATTCCTGGACGTAAACACCCAAACGCACTGGCACCTTCCTCCAAACCGATCCGGAAGAAGCACCAACACAAACTCACCAAAACAAACGACGACGGTGACACGAAATCTGCGACGATTCCTGGACGTAAACACCCGGCACCTTCCTCCAGACCGATCCGGAAGAAGCACCAACACAAACTCACCAAAATGAACGACGACGGCGGCGCGGAATCTGCGACGATTCCTGGACGTAAACACCCGGACGCACTGGCACCTTCCTCCAGACCGATCCGGAAGAAGCACCAACACAAACTCACCAAAACAAACGACGACAGCGGCACGGAATCGGCGACGATTCCTGGACGTAAACACCCGGCACCTTCCTCCAGACCGATCCGGAAGAAGCACCAACACAAACTCACCAAAATGAACGACGACGGCGGCACGGAATCTGCGACGATTCCTGGACGTAAACACCCAAACGTACTGGCACCTTCCTCCAGACCGATCCGGAAGAAGCACCAACACAAACTCACCAAAACAAACGACGACGGCGGCACGGAATCGGCGACGATTCCTGGACGTAAACACCCGGCACCTTCCTCCAGACCGATCCGGAAGACGCACCAACACAAACTCACCAAAACAAACGATGACGGCGGCACGGAATCTGCGCCGATTCTTGGACATAAACACCCGGACACACTGGCACCTTCCTCCAGACCGATCCGGAAGAAGCTCCAACACAAACTCACCAAAACAAACGACGACAGCGGCACGGAATCGGCGACGATTCCTGGACGTAAACACCCGGCACCTTCCTCCAGACCGATCCGGAAGAAGCACCAACACAAACTCACCAAAATGAACGACGACGGCGGCGCGGAATCTGCGACGATTCCTGGACGTAAACACCCGGACGCACTGGCACCTTCCTCCAGACCGATCCGGAAGAAGCACCAACACAAACTCACCAAAATAAACGACGACGGCGGCGCGGAATCTGCGACGATTCCTGGACGTAAACACCCGGACACATTGACTCCTTCCTCCAAACCGAGCCGGAAGAAAAAAAAAATAAAAAAATAAAAAAAAAAGAAGCACCAACACAAACTCACCAAAATAAACGACGACGGCGGCGCGGAATCTGCGACGATTCCTGGACGTAAACACCCAGACGCACTGGCACCTTCCTCCAAACCGATCCGGAAGAAGCACCAACACAAACTCACCAAAACACACAACGAAGACGGCACAGAATCTGCAACGATTGTTTGACGCACGAGCGACCAAAACTCCCGGACACGCGACGATTGAATCACGATCCGACAGGCTTCTGCCAACCACTTTTCAAAACGTTGCGTTTGAAAGTTGTCAAAGTCCCTGGGTCAAAAGATGATTGAATATTGTACCTAAATTTGATGAATATTACTCAAGTATACGAGTAGCAAATATAATGTTGAATATTCATCAAAAATTAGGTAATATTACACATGTTTTGTTTAAAACCTGTTTGACAAAAAATAATTGCGTTATTCAACAATTATAGAGGTAAAATTCATCATTCTTTTTTTCAACATTCTGTTTTCAACCTTCCATTTTTACATTATTTTTTGCTGTGGGGATGGGACATTGAATTTCCACGAATGCCCTGGACACTATTTGCCGTGGTTATAGCGCCACAACTCGCTCTCTACTGTGGACGGTTTACTCTGTTTACAAACCGAACACGCTTTGATGTACTTCTTGCACTGAACCGCCATTCTCGGCCAAAAATATCTCATCTTCAGCCGCTGGATTTTTTTTTATTATTAGCAGGACGATTCAAAAAACTCCCCGAGGGATCGGCTTCCTGAACACAATGCAACCTGGCCCATGTCTTAATTGTTACCCTAGCTCGAGATACTCAATGCAGAAGTTTTGCATATGAATCACCCCCCGTCGATTTTTTATTTATTTTGTTTTCACTGTAACTTAAGTTCTATTAGGTCTTTTTAGATGCTTCTGGTGTCATTAGACAGTAAATTGTTAGAAAAACCCAAAATATGGTCCCATTGGTCGGTTCCCGTAACCGGTTCCGGTGGAAATCCGGATTATTGGCCAAAATTGTGCGAAATCTTCAAAATGTTGAAATTTGTTGCTCTTTATGCGAAAAAAACATACTATTGCTTCAAACAATCAATACAAACTCAAAAAATGGTATGTCCAAGCATATCCGAAGGTGTTTTATTGAAAATGTGGCCATTGAGAACCGGTTCTGACCAATCCGGATCAGGAAACTAGAAAACATTTAAGCAGTTTTTTTTTCAAAATTCCTATGTGTCAGACAATTTAGAAAAACAAATGTGGTGTTGAAGCATTTTTTGCTACTCTATATTTTCAGAATCCCAAAATATGGCCAAGGGGCCAATGGGAACCTGTTCTGACTGTCCCGGATCCGGGAAACAGTGGTCACATGACATTTTTATTGAATTTATTAAAAAGTTGTTTTAGTTACCAGAATTTCAAAATTCCTTGAAAAAAAATCTGATTTTATTTATAGCCAGACTCAGAAATGTGGCCATCGGGAATCTATTCAAAATGTTACGGATCATGGAACCAGTGGACACTTGACAATTTTATTTAAAATTAAAAAAAAAATAAGTTTATTTTTTTTAAATTAATCTAAATTTCATCAAAATCAGATTCAGACATGTAGCCAAATGGCCAATCGGACCCTGTTTATATATTCCGGATCAGGGAACCAGTTAATTAAATTTATTTAAAAAACGAGATATCGAATTCATAAGATTCCTGTTTAAAAAATCAGAATTTATTTAAATTTATTTTTACATTTTCATTCAATTTATTTTAAAATTTTAATTAAATTTATTTTAAAAATAATAACTCGACTTAAAACAATTCTGCAGAAAATCTGGATTTATTTAAAATAAGAATCAGAAAGTATCTGATTTTAAATAAATTCAGATTCATTTTAGTGAGTTTTGAAATTATCCTAACTAATATATTCGACAACATTTTAACAACATTTAAAAAAGGTTCCGGTTGGCCACTTGGGCACATTTCTGATTCTGATTTAAAGTAAATTCTGATTTTTTGCAGAAATTTATTAAGTCAAATAATTTTTTTTTAATAAATTAAAATAAAATGTCAAAATAATTTTAAATAAATTCTGATTTTTTAACAGGAATCTCATAAATCCAGTAACTTTTTTTTTAAATAAATTTAATTAAAATGTCAAGTGTAAACTAGTTTCCTGATCCGTATTATTTAGAACAAGTTCCCATTGGCCATTTGGCCACACTTAAGATTCTGATTTTGAATAAATTGCGATTTTTTTTCAGGAATCTGTTAAGTCCAGTAACTATTTTTAAAAATAAATTTGTTTAAAATTTCAAAATGATTTCAAATAAATTCAGATTTATCGAAGAATCTTATAAATCCGGGCCGGGTCCGGTGACGCAGTGGTTAGCGTAGTTGCCTCTCACCACAGTATGGCCTGGGTTCAATCCCAGACGAACCCGGTGGCATTTTTCGAGACGAGATTTGCCTGATCACGCCTTCTATCGGATGGGGAAGTAAAACGTCGGTCCATTTGCGTATAAGAGTTTTTGAGTGACTCACCACACATAACCTTCTGACGCCTAGAAATGAGCTTTGCTTTTTTTTATAAATCCAGTAACTATGTTTTTGAAATAAATTTTATTAATTTGTCAAAATAATTTTAAGTAATAACAGAACTTCTCCGGGACTCTTATAAATCCAGTTACTATGTTTTTAAATAAATTTGACTAAAATGTCAAAATAATTTTCAATAAATTCTGTTTTTTTAACAGGAATATTATAAATCCAGTAATTTATTTTAAAATAAAATTAATTAAAGTGTCAAATGTCAACTGGTTTCATGATCCGGATTATTTAGAACTAGTTCCGATTGGCCACACATCAGATTCTGATTTTAAATAAATTCTGATTTTTTCCAGGAATCTGTTAAGTCCAGTAACTTTTTTTAGAAATAAATTTAATTAAAATTGCAACATGATTTTAAATAAACTTAGATTTTTCGAAGAATCTTATAAATCCAGTAACTATGTTTTTTTTAAAATAAATTTGATTAACTTGTCAAAATAATTTTAAGTAAAGTCAAAATTTTTCAGGGATTCTTATAAATGAAGTAAGGCCGTTGCAAATATTTTTTGAAGTTTATGTCCCTCGACTCTGACCAAAGTCGAGGGGGGGGCAAAAAAATAAAAAAAGTATAAAAACTGAAATTACGAGCCATGGTTTCAACATTTTAATGATAAAAGTGTTTTAAAATGCATTATATACCTGTCCATTTGTTTTGCCTTCACTAGTTTCCAAAATATCTAAGTAATGACGAAAATTTTATTTTTTGCGAAAAATAAAATTTTTGCGGTGCTGTACATTAGAATTTCATAGAAATTCAAAGCATTTTTAAACATGCCCAAACATGCTAAATATGATTACCAATGCAGAAAAATGCATTTTAGATTGTTTTCAGTTGATTAGACTTCTATTTTCATGAAAATTTTGAAGTTTTTTGGAAACATATTTTTTTTGCCCCCTGATTTTTCAGACCAATTTTGAAGGGGGGGGGGGGGGGGCGCGACATAAACTTTGAAAAATATTTGCAACGGCCTAACTATGTTTTTAAATAAATTTAACTAAAATGTCAAAATAATTTTAAATAAATTCTGTTTTTATTAACAGGAATGTTGTAAATCCAGTAATTTTTTTTTAAATAAATTTCATAAAAATGTCATGTGTCAACTGGTTTCATGATCCGGATTATTAAGAACATGTTCCAATTGGCCATTTGGTCACATTTCTTATTCTGATTTAAAATAAATTCAGTTTTTTTTTTCAGGAATCTGTTAAATCCAGTAACTATTTATAGAAATAAATTTAATTAAAATTTCAAAATTATTTTAAAAACCAGTAACTATATTTTTTTTAAATAAATTTAATTAATTTGTCAAAATAATTTTAAATTAAGGCAGATTTTTTTCGGATCTCTTATAAATCAAGTAACTATGTTTTAAAATAAATTTGACTAAAATGTCAAAATAATTTTAAATAAATTCTGTTTTTTTAACAGGAATATTATAAATCCAGTATTTTTTTTAAATAAATTTAATTAAAATGTCAAGTGTCAACTGCTTTCATGATCTGGATTATTTAGAACAGGTTCCAATTGGCCATTTGGTCACATTTCAGTTTTTTTTTACAGGAATCTGTTAGGTCCAGTAACTATTTTTAAAAATAAATTTGTGTTGGACCCCTAGGAACAACCCTGGATGCGACCCTGGATGAGCGACACTTGTCGCCATCCTGTTGACATCCACGACCGGAAACCGGTTGTCATAATCCGCGAGCTCAAGAAGACACACGTACAGTTTTTAATAAATTTACTTATTCGCAATAAATGCTTAATTATTTGTCTCCACTCGCGTGTATCATTTGTTGTTGCACATTGCAACATTTTGGCGACGAGGAAAGTGAAATTACCCCGCAATTTCACCCGCGAAACGAACGCGCAGCACGATGGACAAGGAGTTTAAGGCGATGTTCCAGCAGCTGATGGAGTCGCAGCAGAAGCTCATCACCGAACTGGCCATGTCCCGGACGGCACCACCGACGACGCCCGCGCCTGGTACGTCGACGACCGATGCTCGTATGGAAGCTCTTGCTAATTCCATGACGGAGTTCCACTACGATCCGGAATCTAACCTCACATTTGAGAACTGGTACGCCCGCCATGAGGATACCCTGAAGTGTGACGCTGCCGGTTTGGACGATGCTGCCCGTGTTCGTCTCCTGCTTCGTAAGCTCAGCGACACCACCCACGCAGAGTACATGAACCACATTCTGCCGAAGATGACGAGGGACTACAAGTTCAGCGAAACTGTGGACAACCTGACGAAGCTGTTCGGCGCTCACGTCTCTCTCTTCTCCAAGCGGTATCACTGCCTCACGCTGACCAAGAGGGCCTCGGTCGACATCCAGTCGTACGCCGGGCAGGTAAACCGCTGCTGCGAAGATTTCGGTGTGGCCCAGTGCAGCGTCGACGCATTCAAGTGCCTCATATTCGTGTGTGGCCTACACAACAAGCAGGACGCTGAGATTCGCACATCTCTGCTGGCGAAGCTGGAAGGAAACGCGAACATGACCCTGGACAACCTCACTGCTGAATGTCACCGCATCATCAATCTCCGCAAAGATGCGTCTATTGTGGAGGTCTCAAGTGACAAGTCGGTGAATGCGATCACCCACGGCCGTTCTGACAGCACACGACACTCATCAGCTGATCAGAAGTCCGCTGCAACACGATCGCGCTCCCCTCACAACTCCAACAACAACAACCCACACATTAGCAGCAGCAGTCGTGGTGGCAGCAGCAAAAACAATAACAAACCACGAACACCGTGCTGGAAGTGTGGCGAGCTGCACTACGTGGAGTTTTGCCAGTACCTGAACCATCGCTGCCGGGATTGCAACCGGGTCGGCCACAAGGACGGGTACTGCCAGTGTGTGCGGTCGAATCCAGGTAAAAAGCGTCGCGAGAAGTCCAGCCAGCCAGTGCACACCAGGGGGATCTACGTGAGACAGCTAGCTGTTCACCGCAACCGAAAGTTTGTGACCGTGGTGATTAATCACGTCGAGCTTCAACTCCAGTTGGACTGTGCTTCCGACATCACCGTCCTCACGGAAGCCAGCTGGAACCGCATCGGACGACCACCAATGGAGCCACCGTCGCAGCAAGCTCGGACTGCTTCCGGACAGCCGCTGGACCTGATCGGCGAGATCGTCTGTGACGTCACGCTGAAAGGAGTGCATCGTTCAGGTAAAGTGTACGTGACCAACATTAACGATCTGAACCTTTTAGGCCTCGAAGAAGTCCGTCAACGGTGAGCCAAACAAAGTGCGAGTGTGCGCGGACTACTCGACTGGCCTAAACAGCCTCATCCAGCCGAACCAACATCCGCTGCCATTGCCCGAGGAGATTTTTGCCAAGCTTACGGGTAGCAAGATCTTCACGCACATCGACCTGTCGGACGCGTACCTGCAGGTGCCCGTCGAGAAGGAGTCCAGACAGTACCTGACGATCAACACTCACCTGGGCCTGTTCGAGTTCAACCGCTTGTCGCCCGGTGTCAAGTCAGCCCCTGGCGCCTTCCAGAAGATCGTCGAGTCGATGGTCGCTGGCCTCGACGGAGTGGAGGTTTACCTCGACGATGTGCTCGTCCATGGCAGAACACCGGAAGAGCACCGCTCACGTTTGCTGAAGGTCCTGGAACGCATCCAAGAGTGGGGTTTCACCCTGCGCATCGAGAAGTGCTCGTTTTTCATGCCGGAGATCACCTATTTGGGATTCATCGTCAACAACCGAGGAATCAGGCCGGACCCGTCCAAGACGTCCGCCATCTGCCGCATGCCACCCCCGCATGACGTCAGCAGTTTGCGTTCCTTCCTCGGTGCGATCAATTTCTACGGAAAGTTTGTTCGCAACATGCACGACCTCCGACACCCACTCGATGCCCTGCTGCGCAAGGATGCCAAGTGGGACTGGAACGAAAGCTGCCAGGAGTCGTTCGAGCAATTCAAGAACCTGCTCCGGTCGGACCTGCTTTTGGCGCACTACAACCCTGAGCTGGAAACTATCGTCGCCGCTGACGCGTCCAACTACGGTGTCGGCGCGTGCTTAATGCATCGATACGATGACGGCTCGATCAAGGTGGTGTGTCACGCGTCCCGGACGTTGACGTCGGCCGAGCAGAACTACGGTCAAGTTGAGAAGGAGGCTTTGGCGCTGATCTTCGGTGTTACCAAGTTTCATCGCTTCATCTGGGGACGGAGGTTCACACTTCACACCGACCACAAGCCGCTGGTCGCCGTGTTCGGGTCCAAGAAGGGAATCCCGGTTCACACCTCCAACCGTCTTCAGCGATGGGCGCTGATCCTGCTGTCCTACGAGTTTGACATCGAGCACATCTCAACGCAAGACTTTGGCTATGCTGACATGCTCTCGAGACTGATCGACGCGCGGATCAAACCGGACGAGGATTTTGTGATCGCCGCAATCCAGCTCGAGGACGAACTTGCAGCGGCCATGGACGAAGCACTCAACATCCTGCCAGTTACCTTCAAGCACCTACAAGTGGCCACAAGCAACGACAAGCTACTGCAAGACGTCATCAAGCATGTCCAATCTCGCTGGCCCGGGGCAATCAAGCTGGTCGATGCTGAACTTCGCCCGTTCTACGCGCGAAAAGACGCTCTCTCCGTTGTTCAAGGGTGTCTCATGCTGGCTGACCGCGTTGTTGTTCCCCAGCAGTACCAGCAGCAGGTGCTCAAGGCTCTCCATCGAGGACACCCAGGTCAAGAACGCATGAAGAAGGTGATGCGAAGTCACGTGTACTGGCCAGGTGTGGATCAAGACGTGGACGACTTCGTTCGTTCGTGTCACGCCTGCGCTGCGGTGGCCAAGGCCCCCACCAAAACTCTGCTGTCGTCGTGGCCCCTAGCAGAGCATCCCTGGCAGCGCCTCCACGTGGATTTCGCTGGTCCTGTCGAGGGTCACTACTTTCTGGTGATAGTGGACTCGTACAGCAAGTGGCCTGAAATATTCAAGACACCAACCATCACAGCGAGGACAACAATCGATCTGCTTTTCGAAACGTTCGCTCGCTACGGGCTCCCAGAGACGATTGTTTCTGACAACGGTACGCAGTTTACTAGCTCGCTCTTCAAGGAATTCTGCGAATCGCTCGGCATCATCCACATCCGCACTGCCCCGTATCATCCCCAGTCAAACGGGCAGGCCGAAAGGTTTGTGGATACGCTGAAAAGGAGTCTGAGGAAGATCATGCCAGGAGCTGGGCATGACATTGGACGTTCGCTGCAAATCTTTTTGTCAGCCTACCGTGCCACTCCTAACAAGTCAGCACCTGATGGACTGTCACCTGCTGAAGTCTTGATGGGGAGGAAGCATCGCACAACTTTGGACCTGCTCAAACCACCGTCGGAACACCGGGCTGCGCTGCAGAGGAACCAGCGGCAAGAAGAGCAGTTCAACAAACGGCACGGGGCACGAAAGCGTGAATTTGGCAAAGGCGATTCGGTTCACGCAAGCACATTCGTTCACGGCAAGCTGGTCTGGCAAACTGGCACAGTAATCGAACGCGTTGGCAACGTGATGTACAACGTCTGGCTGGAAGACAAGAAGCGGCTCATCAGGTCTCACACGAACCAACTCCGTGCTCGGGGGGGCTCAAAAGTCGAGGCCTATCCGGAAGAAGCTGAGTCGGAGGTCAAGCTACCTCTGCACATCCTGCTCGAGGACTTCCAGATCATCGAGGATCCAGTAGTAGCCGAGGATGAACAGCAGGCGCCGCCTGCACCACCGCAACGTCGGGCCAGGGTTCGACCACCGTCGGTTCTTCGCCGGTCCACTAGGATTCGTCGTATGCCGGAGAGGTACAACCCGTACTTCTACACCTAAAAGGGGAGGTGTTGGACCCCTAGGAACAACCCTGGATGCGACCCTGGATGAGCGACACTTGTCGTCATCCTGTTGACATCCACGACCGGAAACCGGTTGTCATAATCCGCGAGCTCAAGAAGACACACGTACAGTTTTTAATAAATTTACTTATTCGCAATAAATGCTTAATTATTTGTCTCCACTCGCGTGTATCATTTGTTGTTGCACATTGCAACAATTTGATTAAAATTTCAAAATGATTATAAATAAATTCAGATTTTTCGAAGAATCTTATAAATACAGTAGCTTTGTTTGTTAAATTAATTTGATTAATTTGTCAAAATAATTTTAAGTAAAGTCAGAATTTTTCAGGGACTCTTATAAATCAAGTAACTGAGTAGTGCGGTGCCTGTGTGGACGCGCAGTCCTTTTTTTTCGTGTTATTTTCCGTCTCTTTTGTGTCGCTGTTCGAGAGCATGGGGTGATTGGCTATTATAATTAAATAATGGCATCAGTAGTGCGGTGCCTGTGTGGACGCGCAGTCCTGTTTTTTCGTGTTATTTTCCGTCTCTTTTGTGTCGCTGTTCGAGAGCATGGGGTGATTCGCTATTATAATTAAATAATGGCATCAGTAGTGCGGTGCATGTGTGGACGCGCAGTCCTGTTTTTTCGTGTTATTTTCCGTCTCTTTTGTGTCGCTGTTCGAGAGCATGGGGTGATTGGCTATTATAATTAAATAATGGCATCAGTAGTGCGGTGCCTGTGTGGACGCGCAGTCCTGTTTTTTCGTGTTATTTTCCGTCTCTTTTGTGTCGCTGTTCGAGAGCATGGGGTGATTGGCTATTATAATTAAATAATGGCATCAGTACCCTGTTTGAAAAATGTCGCACTTCGTACGAGCTGTCGCGCGGTTTTGATTTTACCGTTTCGATATCGATTGGTCGAAAGGACGACAAACGGACGACAAACACTCGACATGCCCGACATTGTTTTTTCCATCGATTTTCCTTCAATTTGACGTCACGATTTTCGTCGACGCAGTTTGACAGTTCTCTTCAGTTGGTCTTGTTTGGACTTGATCAAATCAGAGAAACTTTGAACCGAATCGAACCAGTTTACGTTGTTGAAAAGTTTCGTGTGGATTTTGGCCGGTTGATTGGTAAGTAGCGTTGCTTTTTTGCGATCGACTTTATCACAGCAATATTTATATTCCAGATTTCCTGATTTCAGCCTTCGTGGTGGAGGTGGAGGAGAACGGGTCACATCGTTGCTCCGGCGGGCCATGCCGGAAGACGGGAAGGGGAGCACCCAGTCTGTGATCGAGGAAGCGGATTGGTGTTTATTGGGAGGTGGCGATGCGTGGTTTTTATACGGTGAGTTGTGTTTTTGAAACGATAGAGGGGGTGTGCATCCCATTAGGACGACGGAAAATAAATGAGGACGATGAAAGTGTGCGGGGGAGAAGGGGGTGTGGGGGGGGGGGGACTGGAGAATTAAAAACCTGAAACCATCACAAATTCTAAACAATAATATTCTATTTTTTCAATTCTGAATCTTTTCAATTCCACAATTAAAATTTTCTAAGATTCTAATAAATATAAAATAATACAATTAAAAGGTATGGTTTCGTTCAAAAATATGATAAAAATTCAAAATATATAAAAATTATAAAATTATTTCTATTCAATTCAATTCTGTTTATTTCTTTGGTTATCTTGGTTATCTTTTAACACTACACTCAAACCCCGATGGTTTGACACCAACTGTTGTCAAACGAACGAGGTCACTTTTTAGTTTGACACCCCTTTTATAAGAAGTTCACACACACTGCCAAACATTTGTTTTGATAGTGTGCGTGAGCCCCATGTTAAAAGTGACAGTTTGTCACTTTTTAGTTTGACTTTGAAAACATGAAAATAAAATTATAAAATTATAAAATTATAAAATTATAAAATTATAAAATTATAAAATTATAAAATTATAAAATTATAAAATTATAAAATTATAAAATTATAAAATTATAAAATTATAAAATTATAAAATTATAAAATTATAAAATTATAAAATTATAAAATTATAAAATTATAAAATTATAAAATTATAAAATTATAAAATTATAAAATTATAAAATTATAAAATTATAAAATTATAAAATTATAAAATTATAAAATTATAAAATTATAAAATTATAAAATTATAAAATTATAAAATTATAAAATTATAAAATTATAAAATTATAAAATTATAAAATTATAAAATTATAAAATTATAAAATTATAAAATTATAAAATTATAAAATTATAAAATTATAAAATTATAAAATTATAAAATTATAAAATTATAAAATTATAAAATTATAAAATTATAAAATTATAAAATTATAAAATTATAAAATTATAAAATTATAAAATTATAAAATTATAAAATTATAAAATTATAAAATTATAAAATTATAAAATTATAAAATTATAAAATTATAAAATTATAAAATTATAAAATTATAAAATTATAAAATTATAAAATTATAAAATTATAAAATTATAAAATTATAAAATTATAAAATTATAAAATTATAAAATTATAAAATTATAAAATTATAAAATTATAAAATTATAAAATTATAAAATTATAAAATTATAAAATTATAAAATTATAAAATTATAAAATTATAAAATTATAAAATTATAAAATTATAAAATTATAAAATTATAAAATTATAAAATTATAAAATTATAAAATTATAAAATTATAAAATTATAAAATTATAAAATTATAAAATTATAAAATTATAAAATTATAAAATTATAAAATTATAAAATTATAAAATTATAAAATTATAAAATTATAAAATTATAAAATTATAAAATTATAAAATTATAAAATTATAAAATTATAAAATTATAAAATTATAAAATTATAAAATTATAAAATTATAAAATTATAAAATTATAAAATTATAAAATTATAAAATTATAAAATTATAAAATTATAAAATTATAAAATTATAAAATTATAAAATTATAAAATTATAAAATTATAAAATTATAAAATTATAAAATTATAAAATTATAAAATTATAAAATTATAAAATTATAAAATTATAAAATTATAAAATTATAAAATTATAAAATTATAAAATTATAAAATTATAAAATTATAAAATTATAAAATTATAAAATTATAAAATTATAAAATTATAAAATTATAAAATTATAAAATTATAAAATTATAAAATTATAAAATTATAAAATTATAAAATTATAAAATTATAAAATTATAAAATTATAAAATTATAAAATTATAAAATTATAAAATTATAAAATTATAAAATTATAAAATTATAAAATTATAAAATTATAAAATTATAAAATTATAAAATTATAAAATTATAAAATTATAAAATTATAAAATTATAAAATTATAAAATTATAAAATTATAAAATTATAAAATTATAAAATTATAAAATTATAAAATTATAAAATTATAAAATTATAAAATTATAAAATTATAAAATTATAAAATTATAAAATTATAAAATTATAAAATTATAAAATTATAAAATTATAAAATTATAAAATTATAAAATTATAAAATTATAAAATTATAAAATTATAAAATTATAAAATTATAAAATTATAAAATTATAAAATTATAAAATTATAAAATTATAAAATTATAAAATTATAAAATTATAAAATTATAAAATTATAAAATTATAAAATTATAAAATTATAAAATTATAAAATTATAAAATTATAAAATTATAAAATTATAAAATTATAAAATTATAAAATTATAAAATTATAAAATTATAAAATTATAAAATTATAAAATTATAAAATTATAAAATTATAAAATTATAAAATTATAAAATTATAAAATTATAAAATTATAAAATTATAAAATTATAAAATTATAAAATTATAAAATTATAAAATTATAAAATTATAAAATTATAAAATTATAAAATTATAAAATTATAAAATTATAAAATTATAAAATTATAAAATTATAAAATTATAAAATTATAAAATTATAAAATTATAAAATTATAAAATTATAAAATTATAAAATTATAAAATTATAAAATTATAAAATTATAAAATTATAAAATTATAAAATTATAAAATTATAAAATTATAAAATTATAAAATTATAAAATTATAAAATTATAAAATTATAAAATTATAAAATTATAAAATTATAAAATTATAAAATTATAAAATTATAAAATTATAAAATTATAAAATTATAAAATTATAAAATTATAAAATTATAAAATTATAAAATTATAAAATTATAAAATTATAAAATTATAAAATTATAAAATTATAAAATTATAAAATTATAAAATTATAAAATTATAAAATTATAAAATTATAAAATTATAAAATTATAAAATTATAAAATTATAAAATTATAAAATTATAAAATTATAAAATTATAAAATTATAAAATTATAAAATTATAAAATTATAAAATTATAAAATTATAAAATTATAAAATTATAAAATTATAAAATTATAAAATTATAAAATTATAAAATTATAAAATTATAAAATTATAAAATTATAAAATTATAAAATTATAAAATTATAAAATTATAAAATTATAAAATTATAAAATTATAAAATTATAAAATTATAAAATTATAAAATTATAAAATTATAAAATTATAAAATTATAAAATTATAAAATTATAAAATTATAAAATTATAAAATTATAAAATTATAAAATTATAAAATTATAAAATTATAAAATTATAAAATTATAAAATTATAAAATTATAAAATTATAAAATTATAAAATTATAAAATTATAAAATTATAAAATTATAAAATTATAAAATTATAAAATTATAAAATTATAAAATTATAAAATTATAAAATTATAAAATTATAAAATTATAAAATTATAAAATTATAAAATTATAAAATTATAAAAATTATAAAATTATAAAATTATAAAATTATAAAATTATAAAATTATAAAATTATAAAATTATAAAATTATAAGATTATAAAATTATAAAATTATAAAATTATAAAATTATAAAATTATAAAATTATAAAATTATAAAATTATAAAATTATAAAATTATAAAATTATAAAATTATAAAATTATAAAATTATAAAATTATAAAATTATAAAATTATAAAATTATAAAATTATAAAATTATAAAATTATAAAATTATAAAATTATAAAATTATAAAATTATAAAATTATAAAATTATAAAATTATAAAATTATAAAATTATAAAATTATAAAATTATAAAATTATAAAATTATAAAATTATAAAATTATAAAATTATAAAATTATAAAATTATAAAATTATAAAATTATAAAATTATAAAATTATAAAATTATAAAATTATAAAATTATAAAATTATAAAATTATAAAATTATAAAATTATAAAATTATAAAATTATAAAATTATAAAATTATAAAATTATAAAATTATAAAATTATAAAATTATAAAATTATAAAATTATAAAATTATAAAATTATAAAATTATAAAATTATAAAATTATAAAATTATAAAATTATAAAATTATAAAATTATAAAATTATAAAATTATAAAATTATAAAATTATAAAATTATAAAATTATAAAATTATAAAATTATAAAATTATAAAATTATAAAATTATAAAATTATAAAATTATAAAATTATAAAATTATAAAATTATAAAATTATAAAATTATAAAATTATAAAATTATAAAATTATAAAATTATAAAATTATAAAATTATAAAATTATAAAATTATAAAATTATAAAATTATAAAATTATAAAATTATAATTTTTCAAAATATCAAAGATTTTATTATTATTTTAAAAATATTCAGATATTTTAAATTTTAACGATTCTAACATTAAAACATTTCAAAATTGTTTAAAAACTTTAAAGTTCATTGCTTTTTTAAAGCAAGGACTTCAGAGTCCCAAGAAACACATGCACTTTAAATTAAAAAAGAAAACAAAATTCTCCATACAAATTTTTGATAAAAAATCAACATGCGTTGATGTTGATTTTTTATCTGAAATTAAAAATGTTTGAATTTTTGTTGTTGTGTTAAACAATTTTTTTCCTACAAATTTACAAGTTTAAATTGACTACATTTTTTTTATTTTACATTGAAGGTTAAATTTTACATTTCTAGTTATGTTTTTGGATGATTTAGCCGAATGACGTAATCTTTTTTCAGGTAACCAAAAATATTCCAATCGAATCCTGCTGACAACCCAGCGTTTCCGTGTTGTCCCACGGAACGGAAGCTGTAACGATCGCAAAAACACCTGCACCAGAAGTGCGTAAACCAACGTTGTCCCGTAGGCCATCAATCTGTGGGAATTGAATGGAAGCGCCGCTCCAGTGCCGTATCTACACGCTGGTGTTGACTCCAAAAGATGGCTAACAAAGTCCGGCCAAGATGCCGAAGCGACGAGATGAGCTGAAAGGCCAACCGGAAGACAACGCCAAAAACCACGTGAAGATCGCGACACACAATAAGTAAAATTAATGAATGTTTGTGAAATCGAGTGAATAAGTTTAATTTACGGAAAAAATACATCTAATAATAATTAAAAATAAAAAAAAACGTTTATTTTTACTGCAACATAACCTAAAAACACGATAAAAACAGCACACGACAAAGGCACGACAACCTAAATAACAAAACCGTGCAACGTCGGTCGAATGTCGTACGACAATGTCGAACAATTTCGATGATCGATCGCACGACAAATACGACATTTTGGTGCAAAAACGTATGACATTCGTGCGAAAGTCACACGACATTGTCGTGCGACGTCGTACGATTGCACGGACGACAAACGACGGATGTCCGACGGACTTTTCAGTCAGGGTAGTGCGGTGCCTGTGTGGACGCGCAGTCCTGTTTTTTCGTGTTATTTTCCGTCTCTTTTGTGTCGCTGTTCGAGAGCATGGGGTGATTGGCTATTATAATTAAATAATGGCATCAGTAGTGCGGTGCCTGTGTGGACGCGCAGTCCTGTTTTTTCGTGTTATTTTCCGTCTCTTTTGTGTCGCTGTTCGAGAGCATGGGGTGATTGGCTATTATAATTAAATAATGGCATCAGTAGTGCGGTGCATGTGTGGACGCGCAGTCCTGTTTTTTCGTGTTATTTTTCGTCTCTTTTGTGTCGCTGTTCGAGAGCATGGGGTGATTGGCTATTATAATTAAATAATGGCATCAGTAGTGCGGTGCCTGTGTGGACGCGCAGTCCTGTTTCTTCGTGTTATTTTCCGTCTCTTTTGTGTCGCTGTTCGAGAGCATGGGGTGATTGGCTATTATAATTAAATAATGGCATCAGTAGTGCGGTGCCTGTGTGGACGCGCAGTCCTGTTTTTTCGTGTTATTTTCCGTCTCTTTTGTGTCGCTGTTCGAGAGCATGGGGTGATTGGCTATTATAATTAAATAATGGCATCAGTAGTGCGGTGCCTGTGTGGACGCGCAGTCCTGTTTTTTCGTGTTATTTTCCGTCTCTTTTGTGTCGCTGTTCGAGAGCATGGGGTAATTGGCTATTATAATTAAATAATGGCATCAGTAGTGCGGTGCCTGTGTGGACGCGCAGTCCTGTTTTTTCGTGTTATTTTCCGTCTCTTTTGTGTCGCTGTTCGAGAGCATGGGGTGATTGGCTATTATAATTAAATAATGGCATCAGTAGTGCGGTGCCTGTGTGGACGCGCAGTCCTGTTTTTTCGTGTTATTTTCCGTCTCTTTTGTGTCGCTGTTCGAGAGCATGGGGTGATTGGCTATTATAATTAAATAATGGCATCAGTAGTGTGGTGCTTTTCGGGACGCGCAGTTCTGTTTTTTTTTATTGTTTTTTTTTTCCACTCGCGTTCGTTGGCCGATGAGTTTTTTTGTGTTGTTCTCTATTTCTAGTTTTCTATAAAAACGTACCTATTTTTTTTTGAGACTAGCAAGTCGTATTGCTGGATTAAGCCCTTTCTATATCATTTCAATAATCATTTCAATAAATGAAGCCCTTCTTACATCACCGTTGATCGGAAGGCACGCCGACGGAAAATTTCTGGAGAATCGCGGTCGAATTAATACTATATTTAAATCCCTAGATAGCTATCTTTCCGCAGCCGGCTGCCTAAGATTTTTAAAATTTCAACCGATAAACAAATTGCTTATGGTCGCATCACCTACCACAGTGAATCCTGACCTCATACCCATCTTACTAACCCCTCAAAACTCATGTGATACTTTGTCGGAGACGCAGTCGATTTGGCGGTCCCATCACTCAAGTATCGGACTAACATTCCCATCCACTTCCCCGTGTCTTACCTCTGGTCGTGGCCGGCGTCGGTATTGATCAGCATAATAGGGACCTTTGAATATTGCGAAGGGGTGATGATTGGTTCCTACTTTTCATCTGTGGTCCACGGAGCAATGTTTGGGGGTCCTGGTCAATAACGAAGTAGCAGCTACGGGTAGACACCAATGCTATGCTATGCTATGACTCTTATAAATCAAGTAACTATGTTTTTAAATAAATTTAACTAAAATGTCAAAATAATTTTAAACAAATTCTGTTTTTTTAACACGAATCTTATAAATCCAGTATTTTTTTAAAAAACATTTAATTAAAACGTCAAGTGTCAACTGGTTTCATGATCCGGATTATTTAGAACAGGTTCCAATTGGCCATTTGACCCATTTCTGATTCTGATTTTAAATAAAAACAGATTTTTTTCAGGAATCTGTTAAGTCCAGTAACTATTTTTAATGATTTTAAATAAATTCAGATTTTTCGAAGAATCTGATAAATCCAGTAACTATGTTTTTTTAAATAAATTTGATTAATTTGTCAAAATAATTTTAAGTAAAGTCAAATCAAGTAACTATGTTTTAAAATAAATTTAACTTAAATGTAAAAAAAAAATTTAATCAGTTCTGTTTTTTTTAACAGGAATCTTATAAATCCAGTATTTTTTTTTTTATAAATTTAATTAAAATGTCAAG
The DNA here is from genome assembly GCF_016801865.2 of Culex pipiens pallens. NCBI lineage: Eukaryota > Metazoa > Arthropoda > Insecta > Diptera > Culicidae > Culex > Culex pipiens. Next base: position 65,389,245 of record NC_068937.1, read on the forward strand.
TGTCAACTGGTTTCATGATCCGGATTATTTAGAACAGGTTCCAATTGGCCATTTGGCACCACATCAGATTCTAATTTGAAATTAATTCAGTTTTTTTCCAGGAATCTGTTAAGTCCAAATACTATTTATTTAAATAAATTCAATTGAAATTTCAAAAATAATTTTAAATAAAATCTGTTTTATTTAAACAGGAATCTAGTATTTTTTTTTAATTTGATTAAAATGTCAAGTGTCCACTTGTTTCCTGATCTGAATTATTCAGAACAGGTTCCCATTAGCCATTTGACCCATTTCTGATTCTGATTTTAAATAAAAACAGATTTTTTTCAGGAATCTGTTAAGTCCAGTAACTATTTTTAAAAATAAATTTAATTAAAATTTCAAAATGATTTTGAATAAATTCAGATTTTTCGAAGAATCTTATAAATCCAGTAACTATGTTTTTTAAATAAATTTGATTAATTTGTCAAAATAATTTTAAGTAAAGTCAGAATTTTCCAGGGACTCTTATAAATCAAGTAACTATGTTTTAAAATAAATTTAACTTAAATGTAAAAAAAAAAAAAAATCAGTTCTGTTTTTTTAACAGGAATCTTATAAATCCAGTAATTTTTTTTTAATAAATTTAATTAAAATGTCAAGTGTCAACTGGTTTCATGAACGGATTATTTAGAACAGGTTCCAATTGGCCATTTGGTCACACATCAGATTCTGATTTTAAATAAATTCTGATTTTTTCAGGAATCTGTTAAGTCCAGTACCTATTTTTAGAAATAAATTGAATTAAAACTTCAAAATGATTTTAAATAAATTCAGATTTTTAGAAGAATCTTATAAATCCAGTAACTATGTTTTTTTAAATGAATTTAATTAATTTGTCAAAATAATTTTAAGTAATGTCAGAATTTGTCAAGGAGTCTTATGAATCAAGTAACTATGTTTTTAAATAAATTTAACCAAAATGTCAAAATAATTTTAAATAAATTCTGTTCTTTTAGCAGGAATCCTATAAATCCAGTTTTTTTTTAAATAAATGTAATTAAAATGTCAAGTGTCCACTGGTTTCATGAACGGATTATTTAGAACAGGTTCCAATTGGCCATTTGGCCACACATCAGATTCTGATTTTAAATAAATTCTGATTTTTTCAGGAATCTGTTAAGTCCAGTAACTATTTTTAGAAATAAATTGAATTAAAATTTCAAAATGATTTTAAATAAATTCAGATTTTTTGAAGAATCTTATAAATCCAGTAACTATGTTTTTTTTAAATAAATTTAATTAAAATGCCTAGTGTCCACTAGTTTCCTGATCCGGATTATTTAGAACAGGTTCCCATTAGCCATTTGACCCATTTCTGATTCTGATTTGAAATAAAAACAGATTTTTTCAGGAATCTGTTAAGTCCAGTAACTATTTTTAAAAATAAATTTAATTAAAATTTCAAAATTATTTTAAATTAATTCAGAATTTTATAAATCCAGTAACTACGTTTTTAAATAAATTTAACTAAAATGTCAAAATAATTTTAAATAAATTCAGATTTTTCAGCAGGAACCTTATAAATCCAGTATTTTTTTAAAATAAATTTATTTAAAATGTCAAGTGTCAACTGGTTTTATGATCCGGATTATTTAGAACAGGTTCCAATTGGCCATTTGGCCACATTTCTGATTCTGATTTTAAATAAATTCAGATTTTTTTTCCAGAAATCTGTTAAGTCCAGTAACTATTTTTAGAAATAAATTGAATTAAAATTTCAAAATGATTTTAAATAAATTTAGATTTTTCGAAGAATCTGATAAATCCAGTTACTATGTTTTTAAAATAAATGAAATTAAATTGTCAAAATAATTTTTAAATAATTCAGAATTTTGCAAGGAATTTTAAAAATCCGGTGACTATGTTTATTTTTTTAAATAAATTTAATTAAAATGTCAAGTGTCCACTGGTTTCCTGTTCCGGATTATTTAGAACAGGTTCCCATTGGCCATTTGGCAACATTTCGGAATCTGATATAAAAAAAAATCATATTTTTTACAGGAATCTTATAAATCCAGTTACTATGTTTTAAAACAAATTAAATTATAATGTCAAAATTTTTGAAATAAATTCTGATTTTAGAACAGGAATCTTATAAATCCAGTATTTTTTAAAAATAAATTTAATTAAAATGTCAAGTGTCATCTGGTTTCTTTATCCGGATAATTTCGAACAGGTTCCCATTTGCCACATTTATAAATCTGATTTTAAATAAATTCAGATTCATTTTAAGGAATCCTGAAAATTTCTTAACTAAAATATTTGACAATATTTTAACAACAGAGCAGTTCTCTACGAAATCGGTCTTTTTTCTTTAATTTTAATTTTTGTATTTTTTAATCCGGCTGAAACTTTTTTGGTGCCTTCGGTATGCCCAAAGAAGCCATTTTGCATCATTAGTTTGTCCATATAATTTTCCATACAAATTGGGCAGCTGTCCATACAAAAATGATATGTGACTATTCAAAAATATGTATCTTTTGAAGGAATTTTTTGATCGATTTGGTGTCTTCGGCAAAGTTGTAGGTATGGATATGGACTACACTGAAAAAAATTGATACACGGTAAAAAAAAAATTGGTGATTTTTAATTTAACTTTTTGTCACTAAAACTTGATTTGCAAAAAAACACTATTTTTAATTTTTTTCATTTTTTGATATGTTTTAGAGGACATAAAATGCCAACTTTTCAGAAATTTCCAGAATGGGCAAAAAATCTTTGACCGAGTTATTATTTTTTGAATCAATACAGATTTTTTCAAAAAAATCGAAATATTGGTCGCAAAAATTTTTCAACTTCATTTTTCGATGTAAAATCGAATTTGCAATCAAAAAGTACTTTAGTGAATTTTTGATAAAGTGCACCGTTTTCAAGTTATAACCATTTTTAGGTAACTTTTTTGAAAATAGTCGCAGTTTTTCATTTTTTAAAAATAGTGCCCATGTTTGCCCACTTTTGGAAAAAATATTTTTGGACAGCTGAGAAAATTCTCTATATTTTGCTTTTTCGGACTTTGTTGATACGACCCATAGTTGCTGAGTTACTGCCATGCAAAGGTTAAAAAACAGGAAAATTGATGTTTTCTAAGTCTCACCCAAACAACCCACCATTTTCTAATGTCGATATCTCAGCAACTATAGGTCCGATTTACAATGATAAAACATGAAACATTCGTGAAATTTTCCGATCTTTTCGAAAAAAATATTTTCAAAAATGTTAAATCAAGACTAACATTTTAAATGGGCGTAATATTGAACGTTTGGCCCGTTTGAAATGTTAGTCTTGATTTGAAAATTTTGAAAATATTTTTTTTGAAAAGATCGAAAAATTTCACAAATGTTTCATATATTAACATTCTGAATAGGACCTATAGTTGCTGAGATATCGACATTAGAAAATGGTGGGTTGTTTGGGTGAGACTTAGAAAACATCAATTTTCCTGTTTTTTAACCTTTGCATGGCAGTAACTCAGCAACTATGGGTCGTATCAACAAAGTCCGAAAAAGCAAAATATAGAGAATTTTCTCAGTTGTCCAAAAATATTTTTTTCCAAAAGTGGGCAAACATGGGCACTATTTTTAAAAAATGAAAAAACTGCGACTATTTTCAAAAAAGTTACCTAAAAATGGTTATAACTTGAAAACGGTGCACTTTATCAAAAATTCACTAAAGTACTTTTTGATTGCAAATTCGATTTTACATCGAAAAATGAAGTTGAAAAATTTTTGCGACCAATATTTCGATTTTTTGAAAAAATCTGTATTGATTCAAAAAATCATAACTCGGTCAAAGATTTTTTGCCCATTCTGGAAATTTCTGAAAAGTTGGCATTTTATGTCCTCTAAAACATATCAAAAAATGAAAAAAAATAAAAATAGTGTTTTTTTGCAAATCAAGTTTTAGTGACAAAAAGTTAAATTAAAAATCACCAAATTTTTTTTTACCGTGTATCAATTTTTTTCAGTGTAGTCCATATCCATACCTACAACTTTGCCGAAGACACCAAATCGATCAAAAAATTCCTTCAAAAGATACAGTTTTTTGAATTTTCACATATCATTTTTGTATGGACAGCTGCCAAATTTGTATGGAAAATTATATGGACAAACTAATGATGCAAAATGGCTTCTCTGGGCATACCGAAGGCACCAAAAAAGTTTCAGCCGGATTAAAAAATACAAAAAAAATCGAGTGACCGAAATCTCAGAGAATTGCTCAACATTTAAAACATGTTCCGGTAGGCCACTCGGCCAAATTTCTGATCTGATTTGTTTTCCAGGAATCTTGAATTTTGTCCACTGGTTCCCTGATCCGGAATATATAAACAGGGTCCGGTTTGCCATTTGGCTACATGTCTGAATCTGATTTTGATGAAATTTAGATTAATTTAAAAAAAATAAACTTAATTTTTTTTTAATTTTAAATAAAATTGTCAAGTGTCCACTGGTTCCATGATCCGGAATATTTTGAATAGATTCCCGATGGCCACATTTCTGATTCTGGCTATAAATAAAATCAGATTTTTTTTTCAAGGAATTTTGAAATTCTGGTAACTAAAACAACTTTTTAATAAATTCAATAAAAATGTCATGTGACCACTGTTTTCCGGATCCGGGACAGTCAGAACAGGTTCCCATTGGCCCCTTGGCCATATTTTGGGATTCTGAAAATATAGAGTAGCAAAAAATGCTTCAACACCACATTTGTTTTTCTAAATTATCTGACACATAGGAATTTTGAAAAAAAAAACTGCTTAAATGTTTTCTAGTTTCCGGATCCGGATTGGTCAGAACCGGTTCTCAATGGCCACATTTTTGATAAAACACCTTCGGATATGCTTGGACAAACCATTTTTTGAGTTTGTATTGATTATTTGAAGCAATAGTATGTTTTTTTCGCATAAAGAGCAACAAATTTCAACATTTTGAAGATTTCGCACAATTTTGGCCATTAATCCGGATTTCCACCGGAACCCGTTACGGGAACCGACCAATGGGACCATATTTTGGGTTTTTCTAACAATTTACCGTCTAATGACACCAGAAGCATCTAAAAAGACCTAATAGAACTTAAGTTACAGTGAAAACAAAATAAAAAAAATCGACGGGGGGTGATTCATATGCAAAACTTCTGCATTGAATATCTCGAGCTAGGGTAACAATTAAGACATGGGCCAGCAGGTTGCATTGTGTTCAGGAAGCCGATCCCTCGGGGAGTTTTTTTAATCGTCCTGCTAATAAAAAAAAAAAAATTTGTTACGCTGTGTTATGAATGACAACGCCGACGAGTCCGTAATCAGCGTGAACTGCGTTCCCTCGATATACGGCCGGAACTTCTCAATTGCTTCCAATGCCGCGAGACCCTCCTTCTCGGCTGCTTTCCACGACCGTTGCGGAGTGGTCAGCTTCCGGGAGAAGTACGCTATCATGTGCTCAACTCCGTCGTGCTCCTGCGTCAATACACCTGCTATCGCGCTGTCGCTGGCGTCGGTCTGCACGGTGAAAGGTAGCTCGAAGTTCGGGTTGGCCAAGATCGGCGCAGAGATTAGCCGCTGCTTCAACTCGACGAACGCGCCTTCTGCCGTTTTATAATTCACCATGCCTAAAAACCTTCGCAATGACCGCACAGATGACGGCCAAAAGTAAAGCAATCCACTTTAACGACCCCCGGGTCTTTTGTGGGCTCTGTTGCAAGTTTCTACTCATACAGATGACGGCCGTTCAAAATTTATTATCGCCTCAACTTTGTCGGGATTCGGCCGGACTCCTTCCTTAGACAAAATGAAGCCTAAATAAGGAAGCTCTGGAACGCAAAACTTCGATTTTTCTACGTTTATGGACAGATTCGCTGCCTTCAACCGTTTTGCCACTTCTCTGAGGCATCGGAGGTGATCCTCGAACGTGTCGTTTGCTATGACGATATCGTCTAAATAGACGAACACGTTCGGTTCCAGTTCACCGTACCCCAAGACCCTGTCCATAAGCCTGGACAACGTCGCAGGACTATTGACAAGACCAAATGGAAGTCGGGTAAACTGGAACAACCCTCTGCCGAACACCCGGAAAGCTGTATACTTGCGCGACTCCGGGTCTAACGGAACTTGCCAAAATGCCTTTGAAAGGTCGATAGTGGATACGAACCGTGACTTCCCTAATCGGCCAAGTATGCGATCCTGGTGTGGTAGAGGGTAGGCATCCCTCTGAGTCCTTTCGTTCAGCTTGCGCGCGTCCAGACACATCCTCACTTTCATCTGTGTCTCTCCAGTGTCAACCTCGCTCTTCTTCACGACCGGCACGATGAGTAGTGCCCAGTCGCTGGTCGATCTCTCCACCACCCCCGCTTCAATCCACTTATCTAGTTCACTGTTAACATGCTTCTGCACTTCCGGTGACCACGGATACGGGTTGAGACGAACCGGGTCAGCATGCTCGTACTCCTCCAGGAACTCTATCTTGTGAGTAATCAGCGGTGTAGTCTCAAGAGTTTGTCCTTCTTCAAAAGCCTTAAAATCCTTTTTGATTACTGCCAGTTGGGCCTGCTGTGCGGCCGACAACGGTTCTTCTTCCAGCTGTGCTTCTTCGATCTCTTCTACTTGAGCATCCGCAACTGTTGGTTCTATCCCAAACTGACGCCAGAAATTCCTTCCCAAAATCATTTTTCTATTGAGAGTGGGTGAAATAAGAGTGGTGACTAGCCTCGTCGTGCCGTTGAATGTGTTTGGTAGGTGTACATATCCTCGTACTACTAACTCATCGCCACCTGCAGAGAAAAGCTTCCTCTCGGAACCAAATTCCCGAAGATTCAGCTTCCTCAGCATGTGGTCTCCTTCCGCTCCAAGTATCGAAACTTGAGCTCCACTATCTAATAGTCCGGTCACCTTCAACCCCATCACATCAACGGTCACAAACGGTCTGTTGTCACCCTCCACCTCTACTATCAATTCTTCTACTTCTGCGTTAGCTGGGATAAAAACTGTCTGAGGTCTTCTGAATCGCACTCGGCGACGACCTCCTACGCCGACTTGCGACCGTTTTTTGCACAAAACGGGCAGTTCTCGTGTGTAAAGCCATAAAATCCACACACCGCACAAAACAGTTCCCGCTCCTTCAAGCACGCTTTGAAGTGATGATACTTCCCGCGACAGTTGTAACACACCGTACTGTCCGGTACTCGATGTCGAACCACACGCTCTTCCAGCGTTGCTCTACTATTTCCTGGTTGTTGTTGGGTTTTAGTGGGTCCAGGTTGTGAAGACTTCTCGTTCTTGTTCTCTGTCGGTTTCCTCGGATGGTCTGACTGCTTCCTGTTATCGCTCCAACCTGGTTTGTTTCCGGTACCCTTCGGCTTCCAATCCGGCTTCGGCTGCGGCTTGTAGAACTTCGGTGACGAGCTTTGGTAGACTTCGTTCACCTGTGACGACTTTTGCGCCGATCCCGTCTTCTACCGCGATACAGGAACCAGTTGGCAGCGTCCAGCTTGCGTCCCCAAACCTTCAACAATCGTAACGTTTTTATTTCTTTCACAAGAAGCGCGCTACGATAATCTGCGCGTAAGTTCCGGTACACGATGTCGAACTTCCGATCTTCTGATGGCTGCCTTGCCATGAAACTGAAAATCTCTTTCATCGCGTTGTAATACTCCGAAAACTTCTCTGATCTGCGTTGTCTTCTCAATGTGGCTTGCTGTTCGTAATGGTAGATCTGGAGGTTGAAACTCGAATTTTAGTTCTACCAATAACTCCTTCCAATTCGTGAAATTCCTGTTCTTCTTGCCTTCCATATACCAGGTGCGAACTTCGCCCGAGAATAGGTGAATGGCCTCTTTGAACAACGCTCTCTTGCTTAGGTTTTCCGCTTCTGCCATACCTTCAACCTCAGCAATGAACTTGTTCAAACGTTTCCCATCATCCTTGCCATCGTAGCGAAGATTCCACTCTGATACCGGACGTGGTCTACGCAGCTTCCTTTCACGCCTTGGTTCGGGCTCCGAATCATCCGAACTGTCTAGCGAGTCATCTCCTTCACTAGATACCGTCTCCTCAGATTCAGTAGTCGATTGCTGCTTCTTCTTTGATCTCCTTTCACCTTTAAGCGGTATACGCACTTCGGAAGGAACCGGTTAAGGAAAAAATCAAATGGGCAGCAGCGGCAGCGCAAGCAAGCCAGAGAGGGTGAAGAAAAGCCCCAAGAAATCGCTCCCTCTCCTTTGTTCTGCTGTTCGTAAAGCTGTTTCTTGACCCCATTCCTTCCCATCTGCATACTAGCCTTTACGCGGCTTTTCCACCCTTGACTTTCCGTTTGCCTTTTGCTGGGAATTTCCCTTCCTATCCTTTGTTTTCCCAGACTTCTTTCCGCTTACAATGCCCCTCATACAGCGATCATCCAACATCAGATCTCTGAACTGCTCCACGGAGAGACTGTGCCCAGAAATTTTAACAATTAAAATTGTTGATTTTACTTTCGTAAATTGTAACAAAAACGTACTTGTTACTGCCAATATTCCGTTAAAACAACTAAAATTTAATATTAATTTACTAACCTGTTTGTTGAAAATGCTAGAGGCAAAAAGCTAACAGATTTCCCGAACTCGAATGAACGTGCTCGACTGTTAGCTTTGGTTTTAGGAAAAACAAAAAAATTGTTGGTTGAATATAATTAACAATTGGTTAAATATTTAAAAGAATAACTTGGGTTTGTTTACGTCTGTCATTTGAAGTCAGGATTCGAACGAGAGCGGTCGATTTGTTGAGTTTGTGTTGTTAATTGTGAAGTGAGAGGATGTGAAAGGTGAAAATTACACTATTTGGCTAATGTTGAAGTGGCAAATCAAAGTGTCTTAACTGGGGAGGTGGAATTGGTGAGTAGGTTTGTTGATGATTTCTTTGCAGGTGATAAACTATGAAGAGCAACAGGACGACCTTCGCCATGAGGACCTCTAATGCGAGTGAGCTGAACACCATATAAGAATGTTTGATGGAAAGAGAGGGCAATACAAGGGAAATGCGGGCCGAATCTTCACGGATAGAGCAGCCCGGGCAAATTTAACAAAATGTTGGTTAATCCAAGTAAGTATGGGTTTATTTTTGCACAATAATTTATCTTATGTGATTCTTATTAGAAAACTGAATCATTAAAAATCTTCGTGCTTACGACGGATAAAATCTTAATGAAACATTTTTTTTTTTCAGAATCATCAATTATAAAATACATAGAAATGCGTACACATGACAACATAAAAAATAGAGATGAAGTAAAATATCAAAAAATAAAAATATATAAAATATATAAAAGAAGATAATTATTATCTTGAATGTTTTGTTGCAATACGTCTGCTCAATAAACTGGTAAGTTAAACTCAAAATATTTATTTCAGGATTCGGAGTACGTTGTATAAATAGAATCAAATGCAGTGAAAGTGTGTTGCCAAAAGTAATTGTTAAATTAATGCAAGCTTGGTAAGTTATAGCATTATTGATATTTCTTCTTTCCTCAGTATAATTACATTTATTTACGTTCCTTTTTACAGTTTATAGCCGAAATTAAGAATTTTGTATTAAATTACCAATAAATTCCAAATGTTTATTTGCAGCAAAAGGTTCACTTTGGTGAAAATTCTGTGTCCTGAGACCGTTGTAGATGATGATGACTTATCGGATGATTTCACAGTGATGGTAAGTGAATACAACACTTAATTTTATACAACATAATAAAAATATAAGCTTAAAACTTTGTGAAAATTTTGCTCGGTTTCTATTTTTAAGGAATTCACGAGAAATTTGTAATATGCTTTTTTATTATTATTATTATTTTTTTTTGAGGGAGCCGCAGCCGTGCGAGTAAGGCGGTTGCTTTACAACGCAAATTCCTGCTTGTGAAAAAACTCGGGTTCAAATCCTTGGCTCCCCGGCCCAACCTTTCAAGCGTTTTTCGAGTGCAAACAATCGCCTAGCATTTATCACCCGGTGCAAAGGTTGTGCTCAGAACCTAGCAGTGTTGTGTAAGAAGCTTGGCCGCGCGCTGAGAAGAGCTTATATAGCAATACAATACTGCTCTGGTTCTAGCGATGCACAATACAAAAGAAGAACGCATGGAAGGTGGTCTACAAGAGTTACGGCTTTTCGGCTGGTCGACACACGCGTTCACCCAATACAATGGTGTTTGCGTGCGAAGTCAACAGAAAGGCCCAACAACAGTAAAATTGGGCAATCCTACAATAGACCTATAATCAGGTTTAAGTGGTAGATTACTCAGACAAAAAAAATATTTTTTTAGATTAATGCAATGTAATTTTTTTAAACATTAGTCAAACTTTACATGTTTTATAACAACAGTTAAAAAAATTTGTTTTGATGCTTTTTAATAGTAATTTAACAACGTAATGCAAAAAAAAACAAATTGGTACAAAGCGGTAAATTTTTAGGAAGAATAAATGCGAAACTAAAAAAAACTCAGCATTAATTTGTGAGGCATTATTATAAAATTTACTGCAAATTCAATAAAAATATTGCTAACAACAGCTAATTATTGACTACATGTACGAATTTTTTTTTGTATTCAAGTAAGACATTAGTTAAAATATAGCTAGCAATTCGGTCCAGCCTATATCGTTAGATAATTAAAGAAAATATATATCAACACTTACATAAATTATGTCTAATTAAGAAATGTTTTGTTACAAACCACTAATAATTTGCCGCATGCAAAAATATTTCGGTTGATACAACGAACAAAATTGTTGAAAAATAGTTGAAAAATATGTTCCAGCCAGTTTTTAACAGAATATTCCACAATATTTCAGCTGAAAACAAGAAATTTTTAGTTAATTTTCTGAAAAAAATATTCTAGCAGTCGACTGCTAGAATTTTTTTCAACCATTTAACCAACAAAAATTGCAATTCCAACTATTTTTTTAGTTAATTTTAGTTACTGGTGTTCAGCAATTTCGGGTTAACAAAATCAACAATCGATTGTTGAAAAAAAGCTGTGTAAAAAATTAACCCATACTTTTAGTTAAATTTACCAAGATTTTCTTAGATTTGCCCCGGCCGGTCTCTCCGTGTCCTGGAAGTGTTTGCTAACCTGGTCCACGACAATTTCCACAATCTGTTGGGTGTCTATTGGACCAGTTTTCTTATTTTTCAAAATCTTCTTCGGTGTACTCGTTTTCTTCTTCTTTGCTGGCAAATCATCGTCCTCATTTTCTGACGATTCGCCTTCTGCTGACACTGCCTCTATTCCCTCTCCTGAATCCTCTGTGTCGTCTGACTCCGTAATCAACTCATCTATGGCACCGATCTTACTAATCTCCAACTCCAATCGCCTTGCAGCTTCCCTGGCCTTTTCTGGATTGTTAGACCACACTGTGAAGTACTCGTTGTACAACCTCACGGCGTTTTGATCCAGGCCACACGTATTGCATTTTACTCGTTTTAAGCGTATAAACCGGAAAATCAAATGTACCAGCCTAGCCAAGTAACCAAATAACACTAAAACGGGAAATTATTCAGCACTAAAAGCGCATTTAGTGCTATGCATAACAGCTAAGATGTTTTCAAAATTGCACCAAAAGCGCATTTACAGCCGGTTTGCAGCTGATTTTGGACTTTATATTTCTGTTTTACAGCTGGGCTCCTACTGTTGTCGATCCAACCCTGCAAATGTCAAAAAAATGAGAGGAGCAAAATATTTTCTCTCTCTCCCGTTCCTCGCTCTGCCCGTTCTATTTTCAGTTTGTTTACTATACAACATTACCGACTCTCACACGGAACCAAATCCGACCGGCGAATCCGAAAAAACCATGCGACGAATTCATAAACATTGCTCGTTTTCGAATTCATCGAGAATGTTTCCGATTCTGGAAAAAATGTTTGCGATAGCGGAAGAAATTGCTTCCAAAATCGAAAGCGCTTTGTTGCCGACTCAATTGAGAGTGTAGCGTGCCGCAGCCAATGCGTTACGAACTGTCAAAATCAGCCGCAAAGAAGGAAAACAACAAAAAATCGGTCGTTGTTGTTTTTTTCGACCGCCTTTTTTCGTGTATTTTTCGACTTTGCCGCCGCGATTTCGGTTCATCAAAATACGTCTCGCTTCCCGAACCGGGCCCGCTAACTGCTATCATCCTACTCCGTGACCGGATCCGGTAAATCTTCGGTTTTCTGCAGTGGCTTATCAGCCGGGAATAACAACGTTCCGTTGCTCCATGGGGACCGCCGCACTATGGGGTATTTCCATATAAGCGAGCGGCCAAAAATATTTTTTTGCTTTAATGTGTTGTTTGTACTTAGTATAATGAAAACATATGAATTTTGATATTTTTTTCCAAAAAAAAAGTTTAATTTTCGATTTTTTCATATATTTGAGGCCACATGCATAAAAGTGGTGAATTTTAATATTCTTGCTCTGTCTATTTGATGCACGGAATGGCGGTTTATGCTATGTTAAAGTTTCTGATTTACGTTCAATCTCCCTCCCCTTCTTCTTGGGTTATAATCCACCTCTCTTACTTAAAATATGAACTTCTTCTATGGGCTTTTGTATACCTCGTTTTGAAGCTACAGAACAACATGCGTAGTTTTTCCTCTGTGGTTTTTCCCTGAGTTGATCATGTAATGGTTCGGCAATGTTGTAATTCTTACAAATATACTCGAAAGCAGTTCTCACGTTTTCAGAATAGTGCTTCGTTATATCGTACCAACAAAGTCATGAATATCAAATCAAGGAACGTCATTTCTGCCTCCGCAGGTAAATAATGTGATTTTAACCAAACGTGTACGCGAAATCAATAATTTTCTTGCATGAATCAAAATGTTCAAAATGGCATAACTCAAAAAGTGCACAAAAGTGCACTTTGAAATTTGGAGACAAGTTAGGACATGGTTCAAATTTTAAGCTGCAAAATTTTCAGATCGCACAAATGCACACAAAAAAAGTACTCCATTAACAATGTTGAAAAAAACTAAATTTTGAATAAAAATCCATCTTTTTTGATTTTTCTTATTTTTTTAGCCTGTAAAAGTGTGTTTTGTAAAATGTTATTGAAAAGTTGAATCAATTACCTTTCTGAATATATATAATGATGCAGGAAAAAATACATAAACAGCTACACAGTACAACTATGAAAAATAATCATTTTTTTGTCAAAAAACATGTTTTTTCTTACCATTTTCGCCTTTGAAGGTCTGCAATTCAGTGAATTGTGAACCTACAACTTTCAAACTCCGGATTTTTCTTAGTTAGAATGTTTAATTTTGAAAAAAAAAATACCAAAAAAATAATTAGAGTATGTCGGTTTTTCGATTTATGGCCGCCTGAAACCCCATAGTGC
>NC_068937.1:65402709-65543319 GCF_016801865.2 Culex pipiens pallens
CAGCTCTAATAAATTAATATAATATTAATAATTTCGAGAAAAATTAGAATCCTGCGCTTCAATTAATCGCCGCAGAAAGATACCGTCGCAATAGAAAACCTATAGAGCAGGCAAGAGAGTAGGCTTAGACAAAAATTAAAAACATGTTGATTGTCAATCTGAAAAAAAACGTAGGGACGTTTGGTGCTGGCTTTCGATTGCTTGTAGGTTTCAGCTGACTGATGTTCGGTGACGGAAAAGGTTCTGCGACCTTCGCGGCCGGATCGGTGACATCCGTACCTGTGCCGGAATCTGCGACCTTCGCGACAAGCTGTACCGTCGAATGGAGGCAATGCGGGCGTTGTTGGCTCCGTCGAGCAAGCTTCCCCCTCATTGGCGAACCTGCTGCCTAGGCATACGCTTATCGGGGCATGCCCTTAGGGGACCCTCCTTGAAGGTTAAGCTGCCTGAGGGCATATAGTCCTTGGAAACATGGTTCCATGCAAACTACAAAAACTTGTTTTTTTCTTCAAGAAACAAAATTTAATATGAAAAATCATCCCCACACGAACCAGAGTACTGGCCACCGAGAGATCCTGATTTGTAGAATTTTCATTAAGTTTATTTAAGGAAAAACTGATTCCATTTCTTTAACCAAGAATTTTTATTTAGAAGAGTCCGGTTTCAAAATATTCGGTGGCCACATCCAGAACCGCATTGAGAAATCAGTATAAACTGGTCATGCAACATATAGAACTTCTGGAATTTGAATTTAGAGTGTCTCTTGTGTAATTTCGTCTCCAGGACAGGTTCCCATGTTCCCACCGGGGGGATTCAGCGGTTCTATGGCCTTCGCGGCGGGCTTGGTGTTCTTTTGGCTTTCTTTAAATCGGTAGCTATAGCATCCGTTGGTCCGGGTGTGGGCTCGTATAGCGGGTGCAAGTGCCGCCGATTCACCAACGAGGGACAAATCGGCCCGACAAAGCCATCACCAGCCAAAGTGCGTTCATCCGACCCGGTACGGAAACCATGACTGCCGCGAAGGCCCCGGAATCGCTGCATCCAGCGGAATTCCAACATTATTTTCTTAACCTTTATAAATTGACAGCAATGGAAAGTGGAAATCAACACGGTTGCTGCCTAGGTTGCTGCGATGAATCTGAAAAACGCTTGCGCTCGTATCTTTGAGACCCCTACAAGAAAATCACCAAAACTGATATTTTCTCAATACGCGCAATATAATAAATTAATATAAACAAGTCCAACTGAATCAACGGTTTGTGTCGAAGCTAGCACATGGCAAGCTTTAGTAGAACAGTGCTACACCTCACTTCCTCACACCCCCGCCAATCCGTCCGATAAGCCAAACAGTCCTGGAGAAAGCACAACTTGCACCACCACGTATGGGAAGACTTGCTGGTTTAAACCTGCTGAGAGGAACTTGCACGATCAAGCCCTCTCGGAAAGCCTGGAATGAATTAGAACAGGAAAGCCAGATGACAAATATGTAAGAGGGAACGAGATGCCTTCAGTAATATTCCCAAAATCTGTTCGGGTAAATTCGTTACTCGAAACTACGAAATTTCTCACGAAATTACGTACTTCCGTTCAACCTTTCCCTAATGACGCTTTCTGAGGAAAGTTACAATTTCTACTCGTCCACTTGGTCCTGAGTCGCGGAAGAGGCAGCAGCGCCGATCCAGTAGTCTAGCCCCCCGGTGTGTTTAGTGACGGTAACTCGAGTGAAACGAGTGATCTGTAGATTTGTGTAGTTAATCTTTGTTCTTTCCTGTAGTGTCCAACCTTAGCTTAGCTAGTAGTTTGTGCGGTCCGATTCTGTGTGCGAAGAGGAATTAAAAGGTAAAGTACCTAGTGTGTGTGTTGATGTGTGATGTGTGTTAATCGTCGCCAAACAGCCGACGACGGCGTTCTGTTCTAGAGTCGGAACCAACCGCCTCCTACCAGCTCGTGCTCGCCACACCGCCACCAAAAGCCTTAGCCGCCCTGCTGACCCCGCGGTCTCAGCGATCGAGCCCCGGAAGTCCCACTGGGATCCGGAAGGGAGACCACACGCTACACGTGGCTCCAGGGAGAGCCATCCATCGCGCCAGCCGTTCCTGTCCAGCCGCTGGTCCAGATTCGCCGCAGGAGTTCACCAGACCGTAGACGTCGGTCCACGTGGTCACGCGCCGTCCAGGTTCCAGAAGGAGGCGACCCGTCCACCAGGCCGGCCAGCCGGCCAAGCCCGATTTCAACCAGGCCGCCCCCTTAAGATCGCGCGCCTTTCATCTGCTCCAGAAGAATATCGCACCGCGTGGTGCACTAGCGACGCGTAAGCCAATCAACGAAACCGGTCCGTGAGTACTCACCTGTTACGTAAAAACCGCATGCGTACGCACTCGTAGACGTCGTCCGAGTTGCCAAAAACACACACACACATTTTCTAAGGCTCGTTGCCCTTTCCCGAGCCTAGTTCCGTTGGTCACCGTTGCACCTGTGACCTCCGGGCTAACGTAACCAAGCCCAAGAACAAATCCGCACACAGATAGTTAGTAGAGAGAGAGAACCAAGAAGAGAAGAGGAAATGAACACGTAGGACACTACAAACATGTAACTTAAACCTAGGTTAAAAATGTACAATTAAAACCCACATTTAGCATGCAATATATTTCGTTTTTCACCTCCCCCAAGACGTTGTTAGCGTAGTTGTTTTTGGTGAACGAAATGTCTCTCTCGCCAGATTAGTTGCACGGGTCTAGAGGTCTCTCGCTTCGCATTCGACGACTCCACGTTTTTGTTACTGTTGTTTTACTCCAAGTGCAAGGCTGCTTGGGAATCTCAGCCTGGGGTCTTTTCCCGTCTCAGCGATTGGTGCGGGGGTAGAAATTATCCTGTGAGGATCCAGAGCGAACAGGTGATTGGTTGTTCGGACGGACAACGGGTTGCCCCGTTCAGTTTTGGATATTTTTGGAGTCATCACACGCGAAGCGGAGTACCTCTTACCCATTTTGAGTCCCTTGAACGTTCCCCCATTCATTTCAGGTTTTACAAAACGACCCGCCCTGCGGCTGGGTCTAGTCGGGCATAAACCAGGCAAGTCGGTCCTCTACGGAGGTGGCGCATAAACCGTTTGCTAATTAACAAACCCGTGGGACGGTTATCGGACGGATTCCTTCGTGGCTACAATTTGCGTACCACAATTTGTTCTCGTTTCAAATAAAAGAAGAAATAAAAGAAATAATTTGAGAAAGTGGGAAGAAATGAGGAATTAGAAAAAATATGAAAATAATAGAATAATGATAAATTTTCGAAAATTGTATTGTAAAAACTCTGTAGCATTTGCAAATAATCTAATCTAATCTAATCAGACCCAACTCTGTAGCATTTGCAAATAAATATTAAAAGTTCAAATTTTACTTAATATGGTTCAATGACACTGAGATCAGGAAAAATGGAAAAATAGTGCATTAAAAATTACCCAATAAATATTCCTTAAACAAAAAATAGATTGTTCAAGGTATTGAGTATCTCATAATCGTATAAAATTGAAAAAATAATTCATCTTACAGAACACCAGGTAGTTATTATTGATCAGCACGACTGAGTGCTTCTAGCAGATGCGGCGAGTGTAGATATTATAGGTAATTTCAAATACTCAAAACTTTAAAATTCGATATCTCTGGAACGAAACATATTCCTTTCTGTCGATAAGTGATTCTTATGTAAAATCGGACGGGGAATACGATGGTGAGGTCAAATTCAAAAAATAAATAGGGCTGTTTTGAGATACGGCCATTTAAAGATTTCAATTGCGCAATACAGGTAGAAAACATATTTTAATCTAAATTTTGATCACGGAAATGGATTCTACGTCCAATTTCCTTCAAAATTGAGTCTAAGACCGACCCTCTAAGATTTGTGGTTCCTGAGCTATCGTCGTTTGAAGATAGGGGTTTTGCTCAAAAATCGCCAAAAGGTCGATTTTTTGGGAGGGTACAAAAATGGAGGGGGTGGTCCGATTTGGATGAAATTCGGGATTTTTGCATGTTTTGATAGTCTTAACAGCTCTGCCAAATTTGAGCAGAATCGGAGATGGTAATTTTCAAATGGTGTTCCGCTTCAGGTGGAATGACCCATATTTGATTCAAATGGGTACTAAAGCTCTATGTCAATTTCTATGTACAACGGTAAAAAACACGATTAAAAACAATTTCTGATCACTTTTTTTCATTTTAATGCAAATTTTTTTTTGACAAGACAACATTTTTTCGATGGATTAACTATGGAAACCCCTTGGAACGAGCTGTCAAGTAGGAGCTTTTCTGTCAAGAAGGATCGCGAGGTTAATTTTTCAAAATTGATTCAAAAATCCATTTTAAACTTTTTGTGGTCGTACAAAGGGTCATTGTACTCAGAAAAATAAGCTTTATCGCTATAAACAATAATACCAGCAATCTAAGCTTCATTTTAGGACCCAATTGTGTATTTATAATGGAAACCATTCAAACAAATAAATCAAACTTGTTTACTAACTGTCTAACAGATATTGCTGGACCGCCGGGTTTTATGGTTGTACCGGTGATAGTGGTCATCACGGAGCCAAAAGATGTCACGGATTGAGCAGGAACGAGGTGTTGTTCGGCTAGCCCGCTCGAAGGTGTATCCGACTGCTGTGGAGGTATGATGACGTTTTGCTCGTTTTGCGACAGGTACGGCCCGGACTGGGATTGCTGCTGGTGTTGTTGTTGTCACACCTGTGGCTGCATATAGAGTTATCTACGTGCGTGTGTATTGCGTGTACGTACACGAAAAAAAGTGAGGTTAAATTTTGTCCGGCCAGCAAAATCAAATGGTGCGCTAGTGTGCGTACGCGAAACGTCATAAAGCTCTATGGCCACTGCTACTCAATGGAGGTCCTCCAATCAGTTGAGACTGCTGCGGTTGTTGCTACTGCTGCTGCTGCAGACTATGATGCGAACTTCTCGAAGGTGTGGCAGTGGTGTCGTCTAGTTGCACGATGCTTTGGAGCTAACCGGCGATGATACGGCAGCTCCACGGTAACCTGATGCCTTCGAGGCATCCACCTGAGAGGAGAAACAAAAAAAAGTTTAACTCGCGAAACTCTACATAACCACTAACTCTGGAGCAACATTTGAAAGGGGCGGTACGGCATTGCTCTTACGGCCTTTCATTACACGCGTTTAAATGGGACGAAAGTCCGTAACAGCAATGTCGTACCGCCCCGTTGCTTGCTGTTGCTCTGGAACTCATCATACATGCAGCGGTTTGTTCTCGAGCAGCTCCGGCAACGCCATGTGATCCGCCGGGTCCGTGCCCGAGACCCCGACCTCTCCGACTCGTGACGCCTGATAGTGGTGGTGCGGCCCTCCGTGATGCTCTCCACCAACCACGCCGTGACCGTCATGACTCTGGGCACCACTTCCGCCGCCTCCAGCACCACCACTTGAGTTCGTTGCAAGAGCGCGAGCAAGTTCTCGTGCGCCTGCGCATTTGCGTGAAGGTTGTTGTTGATCTTAGACTCCAGTTGCAGGGCGATGACAGATCCTCTGGCCAGCAGCATCTTCTGTATCAGCCACTTTTTCTGATCTCCTGCGCCACCGTTCTTAAGAATTAATTCTGTTTAACTTTTTGTTTGCGGCAGTTCCACCCAATAGAGCTTTATGACGTTTCAAGTACACACACTAGCGCACCATTTGATTTTGCTGGCCGGACAAAATTTAACCTCAATCTTTTTCGTGTACGTACACGCAATACATGCGCACGTAGATAACTCTATTGTGTTAACACAACAAAAACAAACGCGATGTCAAACGGTCGTACTAGAGAGCCTAGATTTTATAAGATCCAGGCTCTCTAGGTCGTACCAATGTGATGTAAAAAGAGGTGGCGATGTTTTGATCATAAACAAAATAAATTCCTCGTTAACGGTGCACATCAACCAGAGCTTTTGCACCCAGATTTTTGTTACAGACATTTTAGTATCCTCAAAACTACGGGAACTATCGATATGATTTTTTATTCATCCCTTAAAGTACTGTCCACAAAGCAATTTACAACATAGTTTGACTAATTTTACAATCGCGTTGTTGCGGGATTGGGTCCGTAAGTTTGGAATTTTGGAATAATAAGACAACAACTTCCTTCGTTGCTGTGCACCCTTAATTAATTAATTTTGGCAGTTAATTAATTAATTAATTTAATTTCTTACTATTGTCGGGCGGTACGACATTGCTCTTACGGCCTTTCGTCTCATTTAAATGCGTGTAATGAAAGGCCGTAAGAGCAATGTCGTACCGCCCCTTTCAAATGTTGCTCCAGATTTAAATGCGTGTGATGAAAGGCCGTAAGAGCAATGTCGTACCGCCCCTTTCAAATGTTGCTCCAGATTTCAAAACAAAACAACCCAGCAGGGTAGGTAAACCATCACCATCGCACTATCATTGATGCATATTTCGGTGCGTTCCTCGTCTCTTAAAATTTCTCTTCTCTTTCGCAGCCGAGTGATGGTCGGCTTGCTATCGCGAATATCGAAAGCCCAACGAACCGACGAGAAATACCGTATCGCTGGCTCCGATGGAACTATCGTTCCAACCGGAGAGACACGCACACGAAATTGCTGTATACATACACTGGAGCTCACGCACACAAATGAACTCATTTCTACAGGGCTTACGGGCGAGAGAATTTCACGATTGCTCTTTCTCTTGCTTTTTGAGCGAGGGGACTGGCCGTGTGAGAGATTTTTTTCCGTCTTACGCATCGGTTTGTTCGTTGCTCGCTATTTCATCGGCGTCGTTTTCGCTTCGCTCTCTTGATGCAGTTTTGGGGGAACGCCGAAAATTTGATGATTTGAGCGAGGGACGATATCTAAAAGCCCTCGCCATCGGCGAGGAAACGAGAAAATACCATCCCTGCAACCCAGTTTCCACATTGGCCCTTAGAAGCAAAGGGTCTATGAGGATTTTGAAAATAAACAAAATATCATTGGCTCTGGCCTTTGGTAAAATAGACATTTTTTCATAGAAAAATCATATTTTTCATACTTATCTCGATATGTAGCGATAGTTTAACACTAGGTCTATTCCCGTACTTGCAAAATTGCAGAATTTCTGCAGCTTCTGCAGAATTCTGCAGCCAGCATAAGTCACTTTTTTGCAGCACGTTCCCGTACTTTTCAGCTCGCTCTCTTCATCTCTCTCTTTTGCAGAAGTTCTGCAAGGAGAGAAGCCGCAAAACTTTTGCCTGGGTAGCGACACAGAGTAATCCAGAGGGAGCACTGGCATTTAATTTATGGTTGCGTTACGCGGTACATCGTGGTACATCGCCCCTTCGGGAAAAACTTAGCATGAGAAGTTATTTTTTTTGCTATCTTAGTTCACTGGATTTTCACAGGCGTTACGATTTTCAATGACAGTTTTCCTTGTCAGAAATTAAAAACATTACTAAATCAGTTGAAAATTCATAATTTTTTACCAACTTGGTGAGGTTAACAACTTTTAATGATTTAAACAGTTTTCTTGCTATGTAACAGTATGGGAGTCGTACTATGTGCAGCAAGCTGAACCGAGGTTAAGGAGAACCAATCTCACAAATAAATGCAAACCTTCCTCGGCCAGGTTTTGCAGGAAGAAAATACCCACCTCCGGCTTTTGCGCCAGTGTGGCTCCGATTGCCCTCGATTGCCGGAAGGTGTGTTACGAGCCCGACTAGTTCTGTTCAGGGCGAATTGCCCTGGCAAAATGCATCAAGGACAACTTGGGGAGCTTAATCTAGCTGATCTGATTTGTGTAGCTTGTCATTCTTCTCGCTACCGCTCGTGATGCTGATGTTACGTGGCCGCTTGATGGTAGTGCAGCAGCTAGCAGGAACGCGGATGAACCTCACAGCTGCGTACGCCGTCTGATGTACGGCGACTTGTCGTCAGATGACTACTTGCAGGAGCTGGTCACGCAGCTCTGCGTTTCTCTGCGGTGACAAAATCGGTAGCGCAAGGTAGCGCGACCTGAGTGGCTTCAGCAGGATGTTGATGGTACTGCGGAGTCCTGGTCACACGATAAAATTGCGTACACGTGTGTGTGTGTCAAGATTGAGTGCGTGCGTGTGATAGAGGACGTCAGATGGATCGCACCCGTCAGGCGGCGATCGCGATCGTTGCTCGCAAGCAAAAAATATTATACTTCTTTCGTTTAGTTTTTTTTCGAAAATAGTTAACAATTCCCATTGTATAAATACATTTATTGTCGCTTACAATTTAATTTGCCCTTTGATTAAAGCTTGCTTTACATTCTTTCGTGGTTTCTCCCACGGCACACCAGTAAACTAATTCGTAATCTAACTTCTTCCAACGTGAACTTCCTCCCACGACACAACAGGTAACATCTTTGTAATCCGACTCCTTCTAACGGCCCGTAGACAAGGTCGTCGGGCTTGCTTTCTCCCACGGTACAACACATCTTCGCATACCGACTTTCCAACGGCCCGTAGACGGGGACAGTTCACGGTGGTTTTTTTCTCGCACCAGAACAGGTCACTTTTTATTTATTTTTTTCCCAAACAATCCCGATGGTGAATTGTTTGACAGGACATTTTCAAATATTGGCTACTTGATTTAATTCAAATATCCGTTCAAAAAAATAACGCCTGAAAAAAAACATAACGCCTGCTACCCTTAGGAAAATCCAACAACAACAACCGTAACGCAGCCACAAAATTCGATGACTTTTGTAGGGACTGCGTCCTCTGGATTACTCTGTGGTTTATTCACTTTATGAATGCGAGGAAGGCACCAACCACCTAAAGGTGGATTAAGTAACGTTTTTTTAATTATTTCAAAACAATTAAAAAAATGGATTGACAAAAATTGTAATTGTTTACCTCTAGAACGGGGACTTATTTTTTATGCAAATCAACAAATCAAAAAATCAAATTATTCGCTCTACAGCTTTGCCTTGGCGTTCTCGATTGCGAGATTCCTACTCGAAACTAGGTGTTCGAAGGCTTGATTGTTGAGGCAATTGCAAACCTCTTTTTACACCTAAGCTTCCATCCACCTCGGGATTCGAACTGATGACCTTTGGATTGTTAGTCCAACTGCCTACCAGCGACTCCACCGAGGCAGGACCCAGGGAGACGACTCCTACACCTGGACTGAGCTAACGACCTAACCTGTAGGTTAGACCGGGACCAACATTTACTTCCCTGTCCGACGGAAGGCGTGATCAGACAAATCTCGTCTCAAAATTTGCCACCGGGACCTTCTGGGATCGAACCCAGGCCGACTGGGTGAGAGGCAACCACGCTTGCCCCTACACCACGGTCCCGGCCATTCAACATTTTATCTAAAAAATCAAGCATGTACCATTTATTAAACTAGTAATTAATAATGCTTAGGTAGACATTTTACATTAGGTAAACAATTTAAGAAATGAGAATGGCAGGTACGTTTAAAAAACATAATAAAAAAAAGAAAAAGGTTTAATATAGAAGGTATATTTATATAGACCATAAATACATGTTTTAATAGCAAAATGTTTGAAAGATAACATAAATAAATTATGATTGGATTTCACATCGAAGAACAACGGTGACGCAGCGAAATTGACAAATAAAAAAAATGAATAAATTTTAAAATTCTGTACATAAAAAAATGAAAACTCAAATATTAAAAAAATAAAACAGTTTGTACTCTATTTTCCGAAGAACTCGTCAAAATGTTCATGTTCATCTCTAAATCCTCTAAACCTGATTATCTAACGACTCAAAAAAATGTACTTTTTGTGGCGCATTTAAGAATTTAATCTTCCTAAAATTTAAGAATTCGACTGAATTACATCACATTTTTTGGTTCAAATAAGAATACAAATTGGTAGCACCGTTAAAGGTACAATTTATTATTTGGCAATTAAATTTACCTATTATTTAGACACACATATTTAGTCTATTCAAAAAGTTATCATTTTAACACTAAAAAATATCGCTATTTCATTTACATTAATGAACTAAACATGAAATCGTTAACACAAAAAAATCGTTCTCAATAAAACCAGACATACAATCTATTTCATCCGCAGGTGATGGCAACAAACGGAATACATTGCTCCGGCAGAAGTCTCAGCGGTTAGTCGTGTTTTTTCGCGGTGTGTTTGGCGCGTTTTTCACGGCGATTCCGAGGCGTGTGCGAGCGGACAAGCCCGTTCCGGTGGTCAGAGAGGCCACAATCTGGTCGTCGTGGACACGGCGGCGGTGCAGCAGCGGAAGAGGAACGAGTTCCTGCATCCGAGCAGCAGCAGCAGGAGGAGTGAGCAGCAGCGGCCGCGGAGGCAGCTGAGGCGAGAGACGGTCGTTGGTCGGTGGAATCGGCCCCGGAGAGTCGACTGCGGTCGGCGGACCAGTTTTCGGCCAGGCCAGGTCGGAGACAACCCGTTGTTTACGTGGCTGGCAGCAGGCAGCACAACAACAACAACAAGCGCGCGCAAACGAGCTTCCCGCGCATCCCGCTGCGGGCGGCAGCCAGTGCGGCCAGTTCGGCGGTGAGTGCGAAAGGCGGGTTTTTTGTTTGCTTTTAGTTTTTTTTTTTTCTCATAGTTTTTTTTTCCTGTTAGATTTTTTTTTCTCATTTCTTCTGCGTTATTTTAGTCTTATTTTTGGTTTGATTAGTTTTCTTCCGTTTTTTCCTCAATCATGGATCCGACCGAGTCGGAACACGAGGAATCTGATTTCGATTCATCCATTGATGGTGACGAGGACGTGGAAATGAAGGACTCTGTCTCGGGAGTTCCTTCAAACACCACCAACAGGGATCACTTCCTGAAGGATAAGGATGCTGACGGTAAAGGGGGATCCACGGACGGGTCTAAGAGGAAGAAGCGAAAGCGTCCTAAATCAGATCCGAATCCGGTTCCCCCTCAACCACCGATTCCTCCCTCGACTCCAGACCCGATTCCCCCCTTGACTCCAAACCCAATTCCTTCTCCCAATCCAGATCCAATTCCTCCTAAAACACCGGTGCCGAATCCGGATCCAAATCCCCCACCGCTCCTGAATCCTCATTCCCAAAAACCGATTCCTCGTCCTCGTCAGTATCAAGAGGGATCGCAAACGGAATGGGTGGTCTTCTTCCGGCCCAAACAGAAGCCGTTAAACTTTGTACAGATCACCAAGGATTTGCAGAAGCACTATCCTGGGGTGGTCGAATGTACCAAGCTGAACAAGAGCAAGCTCCGCGTGATCGTGAACTCCGCGGTGCAAGCTAATCAGATCGTAACTGATCTGCGGTTCAGCATTGAGTACCGTGTTTGGATTCCGGCCCACAAAGTCGAGATCGACGGCGTGGTGACCGATGACAGTCTGTCGCTTGTCGACCTCTCAAGGGCGGTGGGACGCTTCAAGAACCCTAAACTTCCAGCTGTGGAGGTACTCGAGTGCCGGCAACTGGGCAACGTCACCACCGAGGGTGGCCAGAAGAAGTTCATTCCTTCTGCCTCGTTCCGGGTGACTTTTGCAGGGTCAGCTCTGCCGGACTACATTGAGCTGTACAAGCTTCGGCTTCCAGTTCGATTGTACGTTCCGCGAGTGATGAGCTGCGAAAACTGCCAGCAGTTGGGACACACCAAGACCTACTGCAGCAACAAGAGCAAGTGCTCAAAGTGCGCCGGCCCCCACAAGGACGTGGATTGCCAAAAGCAGGCTGAAAAATGCCTGCTTTGTGGCGGGGAACCGCACAAAACTCGACAATGCCCAAAGTACAAGGAGCGCGAGGACAAGATGAAGCGATCCTTGAGGGAACGCTCCAAGAAGTCCTTCGCGGAAATCCTTAGTCAGGTGACCCACCCCAATCGCTTCGCTCCTTTGGCGGACGAAGATTCGGGGGACGAAGATTCCGATGTGGAGGTCCTCTTCCAGAGAGACGAAGAAAGTGACTCTTCCGGACCAAACCCGAAGCGCAACAAGGCTTCCAAGTCCAGGAAAGCCGCTGGCGGCAAGGGTAAGGAAAGTGACTCGTTGAACTTCGAGGAGGATTTTCCTTTCGGTCCGTCGGGTAAGCCCGCTCCGAAGCCGGCACCGAAGCCGACACCGAAGCCGGCACCGATTCCTCTCAAGCCGCTGAAGCCCGTTCCCAAGCTGCCAAAGATCCCCCTAAAAACGGTTCCTCAACCGAATCCGATCACCGATGCCTTCAAAGGAGTCCTTCCTTTTTCCACAATCGTGGAATGGCTGTGCTCTTTTGTGAGTGAACCGACGCGTTTAATCATAAAGAGGTTTGAGCCTCTCGCTAGACACATCGGGAAACAGCTTGCTAGCACGACGCCCCTCTTGTCGTTCATTTCCTTTGATGGGTAATACACCAAAAACGAAAAACGGCATCTCCTTTCTACAATGGAATTGCAGAAGTTTAACCCCCAAGTTAAACGATTTTCAACAATTCGCATTCGAACGAGACTGTGATGTGTTTGCGCTGAGCGAAACGTTTCTTATCGGAGATGAGACGCCAGCTTTCCGGGGGTACAACATCATCACAGAGAGCAGGGCAGGGCCAAATAGAGGTGGAGGCGTACTGATTGGGGTCAGGAAATGCCACACTTTTAGAAAGGTCACGCTCCCGAAGCTAGGAGGAATCGAAGCAGTCGCAGTACAGGCCAGGATCAGAGGACTGGACATTTGCATTGTGTCCGTCTATGTTCCCCCACAGGTGTCGTTAACTCGACAAAAGTTGTGGGGTATGCTTGAGCTGTTGCAGGCACCGCGACTGGTTCTGGGTGACTTTAATCTTCACAGCATCGAGTGGGGAAGTCACAAGACAGACCCTCAAGCATATCTGATTCATGAACTGTGCGACGACTTCCAGATGACCCTCCTAAACAGGGACAAGCAAGTTACGCGGATTGCAACACCACCAACGCCAACTACGTCCGGTACGAAGGCGAGTGCCATCGACTTGTCGCTCTGTTCCAACAGTTTGGCAGTTCTCTGTGACTGGAACGTGCTTCAAGATCCTCGTGGCAGTGATCATTTGCCGATCGCTATTCTGGTTAGCCATGGCCCACAGCAATCGACAACGGTGGAGATGCCTTACGATCTGACGCGAAATATCGACTGGAAACAGTACGCGGAGGCAGTCTCCATTGGAGTTGAGTTGCGAGCTGGGTTGGCACCGCTTGAAGAATATGCGTTTCTGGCTAATTTGA
The DNA here is from genome assembly GCF_016801865.2 of Culex pipiens pallens. NCBI lineage: Eukaryota > Metazoa > Arthropoda > Insecta > Diptera > Culicidae > Culex > Culex pipiens. The sequence goes on from NC_068937.1 coordinate 65,415,894, forward strand.
TCTATGACAGTGCGTTACAAGCTCAGACAAAACCCGTCCCGGGACCGTACATCCGAACGCGCCCTCCTCTTCCCTGGTGGGACAAGGAGTGTACGGATCTCTCGGCGGCCAGGTCTGAAGCTTATGTGGACTTCTGCAAGTGTGGAATCCGAGCGAACTTCCAAAAGTACAGAGCTCTTGATCGCAGGTACAGTAATACTCTGAAGCGGAAGAAGCGAATGTACTGGCGGGAGTTCGTTGAAGGATTACCAGCAGATACGTCCATGAGCACTCTGTGGCGCGTTGCGAGGGCCATGCGTAGAGGTTCCGTTCCGAACGAGAGTGTGGAAAAATCGGACAAGTGGATATTGGATTTCGCCAAGAAGGTGTGCCCGGACTCGGTGCCGACACAACCATCATTCGACGTTGTTGATGGGAGCGATTCTAATCCTCCCTTCTCGATGGTAGAGCTCTCCATAGCACTATTGACGGGCAACAACACTGCTCCTGGTCCGGACAAGATCAAGTTCAGCTTGCTGAAAAATCTTCCGGACGTCGCCAAGCAGCGTCTGTTGAATCTGTTCAACAAGTTCGTGGAGCAGAACATAATTCCACACGAATGGCGACAGGTCCGGGTGGTTGCCATTCAAAAGCCCGGTAAGCCGGCATCCGACCACAACTCGTATCGTCCAATCAGCTTGCTGTCGTGTCTACGCAAGTTGCTGGAGAAGATGATCCTCGACCGCCTCGAACCATGGATGGAACGAGAGCACTTGCTGTCTGACACGCAGTATGGCTTCCGGAGAGGCAAGGGAACAAGCGACTGTCTAGCCTTGCTGGCCACAGGGATCGACATAGCCCGTGGTAAGAAACAGCAAATGGCTTCTGTCTTTCTAGACATCAAGGGTGCATTCGATTCAGTCTCCATCGATGTGTTGGGAGTAAAGCTGCGGCGGAGCGGTCTCAATCCGACGATGTGCAACTTCCTCATCAACCTGTTGTCAGAAAAACACATGCACTTTGTGCAAGGTGATCTGGCAATCACCCGGATAAGTTACATGGGTTTGGCACAAGGCTCACGCCTTAGTCCATCCATGTATAACTTCTACGTCAGCGATATCGATGATTGCTTGACCGGAGACTGCACCCTTATACAGTACGCAGATGACGCAGTGGTTTCAATCGCTGCCAAGAAGGAAGTCGATCTGCTAGAACCCTTGCAAGATACCCTGAACAACTTGGCCCATTGGGCAGTTGGAAAGGGTATTGAATTCTCTCCGGAGAAAACGGAACTGGTCGTTTTTACGGGGAAGCATGAACCGCCGCAGCTCAATCTTTCTCTCTCGGGAAAGACTATCGAGCAGTCGGACCACTTCATGTACATGGGAACCATCTTTGATCAGAAGGGAACATGGGGGAAGCACATTAACTACCTGAAGCAAAAGTGCCTGCAAAGAACTAATTTTCTGCGCAGCGTCTCTGGCAATCGGTGGGGTGCTCATCCTTCTGACCTGCTTCGACTGTACAAGACAACGATACTCTCGGTGCTGGAATATGGCAGTTTCTGCTTCCAGTCAGCTGCGAAATCACGCTTGTTGGTTCTCCAGCGGATACAGTACCGAAGTCTTCGCATTGTCTTGGGATGCATGCACTCAACTCACAACATGACCCTCGAGGTCTTGGCGGGAGTGTTGCCTCTGCGAACTCGTTACTACGAACTGTCTTACCGGTTCCTGATCCGGTGTGATTACAGGAATAAACTGGTAATTGACAACTTTGAAACGTTGCTGAACCTTCACGTTGAGTCTCGGCGCATGCTTCTATATTATGACTTTATGTCATCGTGGGAGTGGAGCCCGAGCACAACGGTACAGCGCACGCCTCCGTTAACCAGCAGCACCCTGATTGGCTTCGACACGTCCATGAAAGCCGATACTCGCGGTATCCCAAACCATCTTCTGCGGGGAGTTGTACCGTCGATCTTCGCATCAAAGTACAACCATGTTCCTCCAAACAACAGATTCTTCACCGATGGCTCCAAGCTCGACGGCTGTACGGGCTTCGGTGTTTATCATGAATCTTATCAGCTGTTCTTTAAGCTGAAGGACCCGAGTTCGGTTTATGTCGCAGAGTTAGCCGCGGTTTACTGCGCACTGCGAATCATCGAGACCATGCCACCTGACCACTACTTCATCTTCACCGATAGCTTTAGCTCTGTTGAGGCTATCCGGACTCTGAAGCCGACCAGGGAGTCTACGTTTTTCCTCACGGAAATACGCAAGACTTTAAACAACCTGGCGGCTCAGTCCTTCAGCATCACGGTGGTATGGGTCCGCGCTCATTGCTCGATTCCGGGTAATGAGAAAGCGGACTTGCTCGCCAAGAAGGGTGCTGAGAGTGGAAACATTTTTGAAAGGCCAATTAGCCTACAAGAATGCTACGGTTTTCCGAGGCAGCGTGCGCTTCTGGATTGGCAAAATCAATGGGACGACGACACCAAAGGACGTTGGATGTATTCCATACGACCTAAGGTGCAAAGAAAAGCCTGGTTCAAGGGAATGGACTTGACGCGTGGATTCATCAGAACGATGTCCCGCCTTATGTCGAACCATTACTCGTCCAAGGCTCATCTTTACCGTATCAACATGAGTGATACGAACATATGCGACTGTGGGCAGGGTTATCAGGACATCGACCATCTCGTATGGGCGTGTCCAGATCACCAGGCTCACAGAATTAAGTTGAAAGATACCCTCAGGGCCCGAGGAAGACCACCAGAAATCCCGATGCGAGACGCGCTATCTCAGCTAGACCTTGATGTTCTCTATCCTATCTATCAGTTCCTCTCAGATTCCAAAATATCTATTTAGTTTTCTTCCAGTTAGTTTCTCTTCAGTTAGTTTTCCTCTATTTAGTATAACTCGCCTTCACACAAAGCCGTCGTTTCTGGTTTGCACCGGAAGCAAAGCAAGATCGCCCCAGCAGCTGGACACCGAGTTGCGGCTGAGGACAAAACGCAAAGGCCAGAAGAGCCAACCAAGACCCCTACACAATCCCCCTTCCCTTCCCACGCATTGTCTTTAACATCAATCCCTTCCCTACTAACCCCGAGTAGGCCGCGGGTAATCGGCTCCCCTCCCACTAACATTTACACACAAGATCCTCTGTAATTATTAAGTTTTTTGTAATTACAAAAGCCGACTCGGTCCTAACCAGGTCCCAGTACCGAAAAGGACCTAATAAAAATAATTTTATGAAAAAAAAAAAAAAAAAACCAGACATAAAAAAACTAACTACCCAAAAAAAACCATCAATTCAAAATATACAAACGTCTCTTCAAAAGACTAATTCAATTTAGTAATAATAAAACAAAAAAAAATACATCTAATAATAAAATGCTTGATTTCACCCAAATTGCAAACTTTATGTAAGCGTGTACTCAACATCCATCACACCAACTTGCAGTCACTTTGCAACAAGAAAGAGAAGAGAGAGCTTGCAGAAAAGTACGGGAAAGGTTTTGTTGCAACTTCTGTCTCTCTCATTGCAAAAGTTCTACCTGGGAAAAAAGTTACTTATGTTGCAGAAAAGTACGGGAACGCTCTGCTGCCGATTTCGTGCAGAATTGCAGAATTTTGCAGTACGGGAATAGACCTACTGTTAGCATCGTTTGAAGATAAAAATGTTTTGTTTACTTTTTGACTTTGGACCTTTTGACGGACTTTTGTCCGGAGTGTACAGCGGATTACCGCGACGAGACGAGAATCGGCGAAAGGAAAAACACTCGCGTTTAGCTTTACAAAAAGAACGTTTTATTTAGCGAGAAAATCGAACCGCACGCGACAACGTTTTGGGCGGGAATGATGTCGTGTAAACGCCGAGGCAACTCAACTGAAGGTTGGTGCAGAAACGGCGGGCCAAGGAGGAGGCATAAAGGTGAACACTGTTACTTTCAACACTCCCCCTCAGTGTGATCCTTCTCACTGATGCTGCTCGAGCCCGAGTAGTTCGCAGAACTCCCGGTGCTTCGTTGGCCCCAACGGTTTCGTCAACACGTCAGCAGTCATCTGGTTGGTTGGGCAATACTCCAGCTTGATCTCCTTCCTCAGGCACAACTCGTGGATGTACTTCTGCTTCGTGTCGATGTGCTTGGATCGTCGGCTCGTTCGTTCGGAACGCACAAACGCCAAGCAGCCTTGGTTGTCTTCGTTGATGACCGTCGGGTTGTCTTGTTGCTCTCCGAAGTCACGGAGAAGTTGTCTGAGCCACACCGCTTCTTGGCACGACTCGCAGAGGGCGACATACTCACTCTCCATCGATGAAAGCGTCACGCAAGGTTGGCGACGGCTCGCCCACGTGATGCTTCCTCCTCCGTACTGGAACAACATCCCGGACGTCGATCGACGGCTCTCGGCGTCTCCGGCCCAGTCAGCGTCAGAGAAACCGACAAGGTCCTGGTTCTTGTCCCCGCCGAGTTGTAGTCGATAGTCCTTGGTACCTTGCAAATATCGTAGCACTCGCTTCGCGGCAGTCCAGTCGCACTCGCGGGGTGCGCTGAATCGCCGGCCGAGAATCGCCGCCGCAGCAGCAATATCCGGTCTGGCAACAATGGCCAAGTAGAGCAGACCTCCGACGAGGCTACGATACTTCGTCGAATCCGTGAATTCTTCTCCAGCTTCCTCCACCTTCAGGTAGGCCGGATCCATTGGCGTCTTGGCAGCCTTGCACTGCTCCATGCCGAAATCCTTGAGCAGCTTGTTGGTGTAGTTCTTCAGACTCAGCTTGTACACGTCGGATTCGCGCTTCACCTCGACTCCAAGGAAATGACGAACCTCGCCGAGATCTGTCAGCTCGAACTCCGCTTTCAATCCAGTACAAGTCTCCGCCATCTTCCGTTCGTCCGTCGAGGCGATCAAAAGATCATCGACGTACACCATCAGCAACACCTTGGCTTGTCCGCGATGGTTGACGTACAAGCAGGGATCTGCTGCGGCCGCCTCGAAGCCAAGCTTCACGAGTACTCCATCCAAGCGCTTGTTCCAGCAGCGAGCCGACTGCCGCAATCCGTAGATACTGCGTTGAAGCCGGCACACGAGCTGCTCCTTCCCGGGTTCCTGGAATCCCGGCGGTTGGCGCATGTACACCTCTTCTTCTAGCGACCCATAAAGATAGGCGGTCTTTATGTCCAGATGTCGCACGGTCATTCCATGCTTCAGCGCCACCGTGAGGAACGTTCGGAAGGTTGCTTGACGTGTGACAGGTGCGAACACGTCCTCCACGTCCACTCCAGATTGCTGCGCATAGCCCTGCGCGACGAGTCTGGCTTTGAACTTCACGATCTGGTTGTTCTCGTCTCGCTTCACTTTGTAGATCCACTTCGACCCGATCGCTTTCCGTCCTTCCGGTAGCTGAACCAGCTTCCACGTTCTGTTTTGCTGGTGTGACTCAAGTTCGTCCAGCATCGCCGTCCGCCAAACGGGTTCCTTCAGCGCTTCCTTGTGATCGACGGGTTCCTCCACAGCGCACGCCGCGATCCCGACAGCGTTTTCCAGCTCGAAGTCGTCCAGGTAACGCGGCCGAGTACCAAGATTCGATCTTGTCGACCGACGAGGGCTTGCGTTTGGGGTGCTTTCTGCCTCTTGGAACTCTTCGTCGTCACTTTCGCTGATCTGGCCGCCAGCGACATCGTCACCAGCCGTGTCGTCTTCGTTGTCTTCCTCCTCTTTGGGCTCCTCCTTCTTGACGACGAACGGCTTCAGCTGAATCTCCTCATCTGGGTTGTCCGTTGACCACTCCACCGTTGACGTGCCGTTGCCCAGCTCGAGGAATCTGGCATCACGGCTAACGGTGATCTTGTTCGTCTCCACGTCGACGAAACGATACGCTTTTTGCTCGAATGCGTACCCGACGAACACCAGCTTTCTTGCCTTACTGTCCAGCTTGCCACGATTGACACCCGGGACATGAACGTACGCTTCGCTGCCGAACACCCGAAGATGTTTCAAGTCGGGCTTTCGTCCCCACCAGAGCTCGTAAGGGGTGCCTTGGATCGATCTGGACGGCGTTCTGTTCTGCAGGTACGCGGCCGTGATCATGGCCTCGCCCCAGAACCGCATGTCCAGCACTGCGTCGTTTAGCATGCAGGTGGCCATTTCCGTCAACGATCTGTTCTTTCGTTCAGCGACGCCGTTCGACTGCGGGGAATGCGCGGTGGTAAACTGAGGCTTGATCCCTTCCGCCTTGTAGAAGGTGCGGAGTTCACGGTTGTCGTACTCTCCCCCTCCATCCGACCTCACCACCCGCGGCTTGCGGCCAAACAAGTTCTCCACCCAACGGACGTACTCTTTGATCCGATCGGCCGCCTCCGACTTCTGCTTCAGGAGGTAGATGACTGTGAAGCGGCTGTAGTCGTCAATCATCGTCATCACGTACCGATTACCGCTTGGCGTAACGGTTCTCATCGGTCCCCACAGGTCGGTGTGGACGATGTCCAGCACCTTCGACGACTTCCGGTCGATGACCGGTGGAAACGGAAGCCGAGCAGACTTCCCTTCCATACAGCACTCACACTCCAGTCTCAGACCGCAGTCTGTTACCTTCATCCCGTGGCCAGCTCGTCCTTGACAAGCCGCTCCGCCTCTGCCCAGTTGCGATGACCGAGCCGTCGGTGCCATTGGTGCTGGCAGTCTACTTTGTGCCGACGTTCAGCGGCCACCATCGATTCCTCCTCCGCTTGGCGCAGGTAGTAGAGCCCTCCGTGGCGTCCACCCGTGGCGATCACTTTACTGTCACTCACTACCGAACAGCTCACTTTGTCGAACACTACACTGTAGTCTTTGTTGGCCAGTTTCCCGACCGAGATCAGGTTCGTGGACAGTCCCTGCACGTTTTTCACTTCTTGGACATCGAGTTTCACTTTTCTTCCTTCACCGTCGATGCCAAACACTGTTCCGCTGCCCTCTCCCTGGATCTCCGTCTTCTTACCGTCCGCCAGCGTGATATTGCCACCGGCGAACTCACGCAGCGACTCGAAGAACTCCCGGTCGTTGGTCATGTGAGCGCTGGCACCACTGTCGATCACCCAGCAGGCAGTTTGCTTCCCTCCGACGGTGAACGCGATGCCCCGCGCATCGTTCTGCGCGGCCTTCGCCTTCGCGCCTCCACCACCGTCTGGCTTGGGCGAACTTCCGCCCTTCTTCTGGTCTCCGCCGAGCTTCGGGCAGTTCCCCTTGAAGTGTCCAAGCTGCCCACAGTTGAAGCACTTCGGCGGCTTCTTCCGGTTCTTGCTTTCAGCAGTCCGCATCGCTTTCTCCACCTGGCGAGAACCTCCCTTCCGTTCCTGCTGCCGGCTGTACTCATCTTCCAGCTTTGCCTTGACAATTTCGAGAGAAATGTCATCGTCCGCGAGGCAATCCAGCGCGGTCACGACCCCATCGTACGACGACGGGAGGCTTCGAAGCAGCATGCAGATCAGGGTGTCCGTGTCGAGCGACGTTCCGGCCGCTTCCAGCCGGTCGAAGAGAACCTCGAACTCGCGCAGGTGCGCCACAAGGTCGCCGCCATCCGGGAGAATGAGCGCACACATTTTCTTCAGCAGCGAAACACGGACGGAGCGCGTCGCCTGCTCGTGGTGGGCCTTGAGAGCCCCGAAGATGTCCCGCGCGTGAACCTTGCCCTTAATATGCCGCAGCTGGCTGTCCTCCAACGCAACGATCAGATGACCTCGCGCCTTCCGGGTCCAGACAGCATCCTGTTGCTCCGCTGCGGGGACTTCTTCCTCGATCACGTCCCACAACTCTTCCGTGTCCAGCAGCGCCTCCATCCGCAGCTTCCACGTGGACCAGTTGGCCTCGTTCAACCGGGTGATTCCGGTCTTCGGATCGGCCATCTTTTCACAAGCACTTTTGTCTTTTGTTTGCACGCACTTTCCAACCCGATTCCAACCTCACTTTTCCCCGTGCACCGCGCGCGACGCGGAGCACCAGCGAGTACCCGTGGAATCGTCCTCTTTCACCAAAACTCGTCCACTTCTGGGACCATTACCTGACGGACTTTTGTCCGGAGTGCACAGCGGATTACCGCGACGAGACGAGAATCGGCGAAAGGAAAAACACTCGCGTTTAGCTTTACAAAAAGAACGTTTTATTTAGCGAGAAAATCGAACCGCACGCGACAACATTTTGGGCGGGAATGATGTCGTGTAAACGCCGAGGCAACTCAACTGAAGGTTGGTGCAGAAAAGGCGGGCCAAGGAGGAGGCATAAAGGTGAACACTGTTACTTTCAACACCTTTTACATTGTTTTGCTTTTTTTTTTTCTATTGGTACGTTCGTTTGATGGCTAGTTCGGCACTGAGTGCCGCACTCAGAGCTGTCAAAGTGTTTCTTTGAAGAAACTCGCGCTAGTTCCGCACGAGTTTCGCCGCCATCTTGGAACTGAAACTCTAGTGCCGCACTCGATATTTTTTCAGTTTCATGCGAGTTCCATGCACACTGAAAAAGAATGTTCGTTTGAACCAAAACTGGCACCGACGAGTGCGGCACTCAGTGCCACACTGGCTGTTCAAACGAACGTACCATATGTATTCATACAGACTTTTCACATCAACATACAGACAGCCTACGTTTTTAGCAGGCATCCCGATCAAACTGTCACGACACGACGTTTGCAAAGTAAAGAATAGGAAAAGCAAGAAAAATAATCTCGAATCTGAACAAAAAAGCTGTGTTTATTTATTTCAATTGGTAAAATTTTAAAAAATCAAGCTAAAAATCATGAGCTGCAACGATAAAGGCGATGTGTCGCGAGAAGATTGGCAATCCCGGCTGGAAACGTTCCAGTCGTTCAAACAAGACGACATAAATAAGCTAATTATGAACTACTTGGTGACAGGTAATTTAATTCGTCGTCACTGGCGCTTTCTTTTTGTGTTGTGCAAACTTTCGGGTCGGGCCCAGGGGATGATTTTTCCACCACCAGATCGCAATAACTAACTAATCCGGAGCTGGGGGCGATTCTTTCAGAGGGTTTCAAGGAGGCGGCGGAAAAGTTTCAAGCCGAGTCCGGAGTGGAACCGTCGGTGGATTTGAGCTCTCTTGACAACAGAATCCTTATCCGGGAAGCGGTCCAGAACGGGCGGGTGCAGGAGGCTGTGAGGCAGGTGAACCAGTTGCATCCAGAGCTGCTCGACAACGATCGCTATCTGTACTTCCATCTCCAGCAGTTACATCTGATTGAGTTGATTCGGTAAGTAAAATTGCGTTTTATTTTAATTTTAAACGCGAAAACATAAATTATGCAGATCTGTAAAAATCTATAAGTTACTTTTCATGGAACGATCCGTGAAACTTTTAGCTCAGAATACTAGAATCTGCAAAATCTTTTTGCAATTCCGTCGTGAAACTACTTACTTTTCCTGTCATTCTTGAACGACGAAATAGCCTACTTTTCTGTACCAAAAATAACAGAATCGAATAGCAAAACTCTTCAAAATAAATGCAGAAAAGTTCTACTTTTCAGCACTGAAATGGGTGCTGAAAAGATGAACTTTTCAGCACTTGTTTCGAAAAGTAACACTTTTCAACATTTTTTTTGATTCAAACGATTTATTGACAAAGTACATGAAAGTTTGACATAAAATTTCACTCAACGGGTGTTTTTCGGAATTGCAAAAAATGTTGTATGGAACTCGTTGCAAAACTTGATTTTTTCAGCACTCTTCGTATTTATCCAACTCGGTGAACCTCGTTGGATAAATGTACGACTCGTGCTGAAAAAATCCTCTTTTTGCAACTTGTTGCATAAACTACTATTTCGTAGCTGCCTTGCGTTTTACTCGGTATGCTGTTTTGACATTGTGGGGAACCTCGGAACGACGGACGAATAAAACGACCGGAATTAACTTTACTAAACCGGAACAGTTCGGATTCGAACTGTCGTCCTTGATCGGTTGTTACGGTTTCCGGAATGCCAAAGCGAGATATCCATCCAGTGAGCAGTGCTTGAGCAACGGTTTCTGCTGTCATGTCGACCAACGGGACTGCTTCTGGCCATCTTGTGAATCCATCGATCATCGTCAGGACGTAGCGGTTTCCGTTGGATGTCGGGAGTGGTCCGACAAGATCGATGTGCACGTGTTGGAATCTGCTCTTGGGAATGGTGAAGCTCTGAAGCGGCGAAGATGTGTGTCGATGGACCTTTGAACGCTGACAGCCATCGCAAGACTGCACGTACTTCCGCACGTCCTTGTGCATCGACGGCCAGACGAATCGATCACCCAGCAGTTTGCGGCTTCCTCGGACTCCTGGATGGGACACCTTGTGCAGCGTGTCGAGAATCATACAGCGAAGTTTCTCGGGGACGTAAGGGCGGACTCGACCTTCAGGGGATACATCACAGTAGATTTGAGCTTGTGTACCCGGTAGCGGCTTCGGCTCCAACTTGAGGGATGAACGACCATCGTTAAGCAGCCGCTTCAGCTCTTCATCGCGGATCTGTTCCGCTGCAACCTCCTCAAAGTTCACCGAACTGGGAAACGCGATGGTTGCCACACGAGACAGGGCGTCTGCGACTTCGTTCTTGCTACCGCTGACGTGCTGGACATCCGAAGTGAACTGAGAAATGTACCGGAGGTACCGTTCCTCGTGTGGTAGGTGGTTGTTGCTTGTAGATCCTAGTGCTTGAGTCAGCGGCCGATGATCGGTGAAGATGGTGAACGATCGCCCTTCGACCAAGTACCTGAAGTACTGCACAGCCAGCTTCATTGCGGTTAGTTCTCTTCCGAAAGTTGAATATCTGGTTTGCGCTTCAGAGAACTTCTGCGAGAAGAAGCCAAGAGGAGCCCATCGGCCGTGTTCAAACTGCTGCAGCACGGCGCCGGCCGACGTGTTCGACGCATCGACCATCAAACTCAGCCGTTTTGTTGGGTCCGGGTAGTGCAGGAGGGCTGCGCTGGCGATGCTCTGCTTGCAGTTGTCGAAGGCAGCCCGTGCTTCGTCACACCACTCGAGTTTTCTTGTGTCGTTCTTGCGGTTTCCAGGTATGAGCTTTCGCAGGGCAGCTTGTTCATCTGTGGCGTGAGGAAGGAACCGTTTGTAGCCGTTGATCAGAGCGAGAAACCGACGGAGTTCTTTGACGGTACCTGGCAGCTTGTAGTCTTGAAGCGCTTGAACTCGTTCGGGTAGAGGTCGCAGCCCATCCTTGTTCACGAGATACCCGAGGAACTCAACTTCACGCTGCGCGAACCGGCATTTAGCAGGGTTGATGACCAGACCATTTTTGTGCAGACGTTCCAGTACGCACCGAATGTAATCGCGATGTTGATCTTCGTTGGCTGAGGCGATGCAAATATCGTCAACAAAAACGGTCACAAAATCAAGATCCCCAAAAATCTTGTGCATGAAGCGTTGGAACGTCTGCGACGCGTTACATAATCCGAACTGCATTCTTGTAAATTCGAACAGCCCGAAGGGCGTGATCACCGCAGTCTTCGGGATGTCGCACGGTTCTACGGGAATTTGGTGGTAGGCCCGCTCCAAATCCAAGGTGGTGAATATGGACTTACCGTGTAACGCGTTGAGAAGGTCATGGATGTGTGGAACTGGGTATCGGTCCGGCACCGTCACGGCATTCAGACGTCGGTAGTCGCCGACGAATCTCCAAGCTCCGTTCTTCTTCAACACGCAGTGCAGTGGGCTGGCCCAGGAGCTGCTCGAGTGACGGCATATTCCCAGTTCAAGCATCGTCTCGAATTCTTGTTTGGCGGCCTGCAGTTTATCTGGAGGAAGTCGACGGCTCTTGCAGGACAGCGGGGGACCTTTAGTCTGGATGTGGTGAGTGACATCGTGTTGAACTTCCGAGCGAATCGTGGACGGAAGTGTCACCTCGCGGAATTCATCCAGCAGATCCTTGAACGGATGATCAGCGAGCACCGTCGTCACGTTGTACACCGTCGGCATTGCCAATCCAGCGATTGAGTGAAGCTTGGTGGTCGAGTCGACTAGTCGACGCCTTTTTAGGTCGACGACGATCCCAAAGTGCGCCAGAAAGTCAGCTCCGATTATCGGTGCACTTACATCAGCGATCACAAAATTCCAACTGAATCTACGGCGCAGACCCAAGTCGGTTGTGACGAAGCGTTGTCCAAAAGTCCGAATGACCGTTCCGTTAGCAGCGTGCAACTGCCACTGGGTTGAACTGCCTTGTTTTTCCTTGGTTGTAGCCGGTACAATGGAAAGGTCCGACCCGGTATCGATCAGGAAGCGCGTGTTTGCGGTCCGATCGAAGATGATAAGACGGCTGCTACTCGATTTCGTTCCCATCTCCGCCGTCTCGAGTGAGAAGGAATCTAGTTTTTTGAGCTGTACTGGCAGGGGGAACGGCACTGTTGGGCCGCGTCTCGGAACTTGCGATGGTACCAGCAAATCTCTTGCGAGGACGACTGCGAAGCGCTGCGGCGCCGCGACGGAGAGCGAGATCTTCCTCGGTTCGGATTTGCTTCCAATCGTCGCAGTTGGCAGCTTAGGGCGGCAATTTGAGCTTCCAGATCCTGTACGCTTGTTGGAGCAGCTTGTTGTGTCGCAGCCACCTGCGGACCGGCGACGTCGATCATCTTGTCGGCCATGGCAGCGAGCTCGTCGAGCTTGGCGTTGGACACCGCAAGGACCGTTCGAATGTTGACTGGCATCCGCTGCAGGAAGAGCATCCTCATCAATCCAGCGCTCACGTTCAGGCCCGTGGATAGATCTTGCATTTTGGCAAGAAGATGCGACGGACGGGCGTCTCCGAGATCGCAGGAATTGAGCAGCTTCTCGAACTTTTCCTCGGCCGACAACTCGAAGTGGGCGATCAGGCGGACCTTAGCCGCCGGGTATTTGTTCTCTGCTGGGGGGTTCGCGACGATGTCGGAAATGTGTCGCAGAACTGTTTGGTCCACCTTGGAGATAATGTGGTAGTACATGGTTTGGTCGGAAGTTACACCAGCGAGCGCGAACTGGGCCTCCGCTTGGGCGAACCACATGAGCGGGTCCGTCTTCCAAAACTCCGGCAATTTCACGGCGACAGCGGCGACAGAAGTCGGAGACGCTGGAAGCGAGACGTTCGAACCGGGGAGCGTCATTTTTGCATCCAAGATGGCGGTCGGCAGCAGAGTTTTCACGAAGAAAAACGCGTTTTTCTCGGTATTTTGCCCAACGAAGAAACTGATTTCCGTTACATTCGCGACGGTGTTCACCAGTGTGGGGAACCTCGGAACGGCGGACGAATAAAACGACCGGAATTAACTTTACTAAACTTGGTTTATTTTGCAACGATCCGAATAGCGCGATAAGAAATGCTAGAGTGACGTTTGTTGGTTTTTGCTACCAAGGTGTAGCAACAATGAGGTGGGCACTACACGACGCGTGGGAACCACCACAACATAATATGAAATGGGTTTGCTTTTTTGCCCCTGGTTGATTGGTTACCATCCGCTGCTCCTCGCTCCTTTGCCAGCCCACACTCAAAATAATCCACACGTTGATGCTACCAGCAAAATCCAAGGGAATGATGGAAAGAGAGGAATCACAAATCCGTATAAATAATTTCAAGATTGTTCAGGTGTAAACCGAAAACGCGACCAAAAATTAAAGTGGTAGAATAAGGCTTTTAATTGCTTATTTCATTGTCGGTGTACAGGCCGCCGCACGGTTTAATCATTTTCTGACGTACATTAAATTTTGCAGTCCAAAACCAGTAATTGAATTAAAAAAATAAAATTCTTTTTCAAATTTTCTTTTCTTGATTTGTGTGCACCTACGTCGAAGACCAAGATTGTTTACTTTTTGCTCTTTGGTCTGACAGTCTTGGTCTGACAGATTTGGTCTGACAGCTTTATCATGGATTTTGGTCTGGTCTAGGCGAGGGATAGGACACAGCACCTTCCTGGCAAAATCACGTATCCCCGATTTTCCCCTCGCTAGGCTCGTTTTACGTGACACACGTAAAAATAATGTGAAAGTGTACTGGCAAAAAAATGTTTTCACGTTGATGTTGTTGGCGGGACCCCTCGTCACCGACTGCTGCACGGGCTCTCCAGCTGACAGACGTCAGTGTGACAGATGCCAGGCTGCCGCGGTGACCGGATGCAGTCGCCGTCGATCGAGTGCGATCGATTGCGATTTGCGAGTCACACGTTTTATATTTGTAGTCAATAAACTTATTTTAATTTGTCTGTGACTTCGCTCTCTCTATTCTTAATCAGTATCGCAACAGTGGCAACGAGTCGGTCTCTTTCGCGCAAAAACAAACACCGCGCGTTCATCCCGAGAAAAGGCGTTTTCGTGGATTTCGGCAGGAAAAACGAGCAAGTATGTCGGACGGGGACCAAGCTGCAGGAGCTGGTTCTGGAGCGGGTGCTGGGGCTGGATCTGCCGGAGCAGGCGCTGGGGCTGGGCTACAGCCAGCGAACCTGTCGGAAGCAGTCGTCCGGATTCTCAACAACCAGCAAGCTCTGATGACGAAAATGTCGCAGCAGCTGGCCGCTACCCAGCAAGCTGTACAGAAGCTGTCCCGCAACGAGGTCGTCCTAGATTCGCTGTCTAGCAACATGGCGGAATTCGTGTACGACAAACAAGCTGAACACACTTTCGACGCTTGGTATGGCCGCTACACCGAACTCTTCGACAAGGACGCTGGTGCACTGGATGACGCCGCGAAGGTTAGACTTTTGTTGCGAAAGATGAGCCCACAAGACCTTCGCCGAGACCGTCGACAAGTTGAAGGCACTGTTCGGAGCCACGGTGTCCACTTTCCGTCGTCGGTACAACTGCCTCCAGACTACCAAGGAGGACGGCGAAGACTACCTGGCATACTCGTGCAAGGTAAACAAATCCTGCGTCGACTTCAAGCTCACACAGTTGACGGAGGAGCAGTTTAAGTGCCTCATCTTTATCTGCGGCTTAAAATCCAACCAGGACGCCGAGATACGGATGCGGCTCATCAACAAGCTCAACGAAGGCGCGGATCTTACCCTCCAGCAAGTCGTCGAACAGTGTAACAGCCTCGTCAACCTGAAGCAGGACACTGTGCTGGTGGAGCATCCGTCCAACATCAACTACGTGGCACACAACCAGCGGTCATCGAAGCCCCGGAGCGGAAGCAACGATCAAGACCATGGTGAGCTGCCACCCGCACCCTGCTGGGCCTGCGGCAGAATGCATTTCATCAAAGAATGCGAATTCCGCGACCACAAGTGCCGGGAGTGCGGAAAGATCGGCTATCGCGAGGGTTACTGCAACTGTTTCTCCTCGAAGTCATCGGCTGACGGTAAGGCGTCGGCGAAAAAGAAGCAGCGTCAGCAGTCAACAAAGATGGTGGTCGTAAACAAGGTGGACGAAGGTCGGAAGTACGTGGGCGTACGGATCAACAACGTCCCGCTTCGACTGCAGTTGGACACTGGATCCGACGTGTCCATCATCGCGCATCGGTCCTGGATCCGGATCGGTCGTCCGCTGGTCAAACCAGCCACCTGCCGTGCCAGAACTGCGTCCGGAGGACCGCTGAAACTCGTGTCGGAGCTGCACTGCAACGTCACCCTCAATGACGTCACGAAAGGGGGGGAAGTTTTTCGTTGCTGCACCCGGTGTCAACCTTGACATTCTGGGGATTGACATGATCGAGTTGTTCGGCTTGTGTTGGTAACAGCGTTCTGCAACAAAATCACCACTCCGAAGACCCAAGGCAAAGCAGAACTACAGGCCAGTCTCCCTGACGTCTTCATCGATAAACTTGGCCTGTGCAACAAAACTCCGGTGCAGCCCGTGCTCAAAAGCACGTCGAAGCCGGCGTTCCGCCCTGAACGCCTACCGCCGGAGGACATTCTCTACCAGTTCGCGCGATCGTCGCGCGGCATCATTTCGGCACCGGGGATTTTTCAGCAGAAAGTGGATGCGGTACTCTCTGAACTCAACTGCACCACTGGTTACCTGGATGACATCCTGGTGGGTGGCCGGACGTTAAAGAATCAACTGCGAAACCTGCAGCTCGCCCTTGAACACTTGCAGGACCACGGCTACACTAAAATCTCCGTAGGGGGGGAAACCCTCGACGAAGCCGCCAGCACCATTCTGCACTGCTATCACTCAACGCCGTGCAGCAGCGCACTTGGTGGGAAGGTTCCCGCTAAGTACCTCGTTGGCAGACCAGATCGCACGTTCTTGGAAATGCTGTGCCCGCCTACTCCATCCTCCCACACATGGAGTTCACCCAAAGGAAAAATATATCTCAAAATCTGCAACAATGGATTTGCTGCAGAAAATGTCACATTCTATAACATTTTTTGCAGCAAGCCCGTAGATCGTTTTTGCCCGCGTGTAAACATGTCAGCGATCTGCAGTTCTCACCAACACATATAATGCTGGCCCGTCCCCGAGCAACACTCCAAAGAGAAGAATATGGTGGTGCTCTTTCACTCATATTTCATCAAGCGTCCATGGCGCGGTGGTAGCGTGTCGGATCAATAACCATGAAGTTGGTGGTTCAATCCTTGTTCTGTTAAGGTTTTTTTTTGTGAAATACAACCAAAAAAAGCCTTCGGTAATGTCGATAATTTTCGGTAACGGGCAAAAATGTCATACCCCTATATCGCAAAAAATGCAAGAGGACAATTTTCATGCAGATTCTGATATACTTTCATGCCGCCATGCATCACAATCATGCGACCGCCGTTTGGGTGTTGGGAAGCGGAACCGGTGATCGAGCGTACGGGTAAGGTCATGTTCAACATCTGGCTGCCATCACAACAAGATTTCATCCGACCCCACTGTAACCAGCTGAGAACGCGTCACGAGGCTGAAGGCAATGCTGACGCAGCTGAGGCAGCAGCGGACTCCAAGACGCCGCTGGCGATCGTCTTGGACAAATGGGGTCTGAACATCACCGCAACCCCTGTTCCGGAAGTCGATGGACTGTCGGCTTAACCGGAAGAACTATGGGCAGACCTGCAACCGCCGGTTCAGCCCAGATGCAAACGCACAAAACCACCTTGTAACAACTAACCACAAGAATCGTTTCCTGCTCGCCAGTCTTCGAGGGTTCGAAGATCGCCGGTGATGTATGAGCCGTACAACCTTCATTAAAAGGGGGAGGCGTTGGCGGGACCCCTCGTCACCGACTGCTGCAGGGGCTCTCCAGCTGACAGACGTCAGTGTGACAGATGCCAGGCTGCCTCGGTGACCGGATGCAGTCGCCGTCGATCGAGTGCGATCGTCATTCTTCTCGATTGCGATTTGCGAGTCACACGTTTTATATTTGTAGTCAATAAACTTATTTTAATTTGTCTGTGGGGGAGGTGTCCACGTGCTTCCATCCCGCCAGTCCATATGTATGGCATTAGTGTTGTGTTCACTGTATTTGATATTTCGTGAACCACACCGTATGCTGTACTCGACAGATATGAACTGGTTCCCGGCCGGGCTGATGGGTCTCGCAGCTGGCTAGTTGAACGTACCCGTTAGAACATCAAATCATGATGCTTTATCCTTTTGTTTCCTTAGTAACAGGAGAATAGTTAGTTCAGCAAGGGAAGCAACAGTTTGATCCGTTCAGCTGTTGAAGCAATTGCTTTCGATTCAAACTTGTACTGAACATTGTTGGACTACCTAGAGCGTGGCTCCGAAGACGACTTGCAACTACATGTACTTCCTATATGCAGCCTTTGTCGAAATTACCTACATATGGAAATCGACATTAGAAAAATAATGCAGCATCATTTAGAAGGCAGTCATATGATCTTGACTCACATCAAGACCAATGACAAGACAAACCAAGAAGCCCTTAATGAACTGCATAATAAAATCATAGGCCTGCAGGAAGAAATTAAGAAATCTGCAGAAATCGCAAGTCGAATACTTTCGGCAGTATTAACACAGGCACCGGCAATGGACTTCCCCTTAAATGAAGTCAGAAAAGCATTTGAAGACACCACCTCGGACCAGAATCAAAAACTCGCTGAATCATTCTGCCGTATCCAGGAAATTACGTCATCCCACCGGGATGACATAATTAAAACAATTGCCTCAGCAGAAAAATGCCCCTCGGACATAATTTTAGCAGTCCACGATGAAGTGAGGTCCCTCACTTCATCCATCAATAAACTGCAAGACAATGAAATTGAAGTCCGGCAAAAATCACTGGCAGAAGAATTAAACGAACAAACCGTACTGGAAATCGAATCTGGCTGGCGACTTATCGGCAGCAAAAAAATTTGGAAGCCAGACTGGACCGACTTCGACGCCAGGCAGCGGACTCGCCGTCTTCAGGAAAAGGAAGCCGAAAAAGCACGTCGCCGCAACCGAAAACATCGTCAACAAATTCAGCACCAGCAACAACAACAATCACAACAACATCATCAGCAACGCCGGCAACAGCAACACCTGCAGCAACAACAATCACATCAGCATCTTCGTCGGCAACAGCACCAGACCAACTGCAACTCTGACGCAGGCCGAAACCCAAGTACGCCACATTTTAACTTAAAGGACAATCAATTCGACCAGGACAACGCAAGTAGCAGCAACTTTTTCACTCATTCGTTAACCAAATTGTCCGACAAGGAACTTCTAGACCAGGCAAGGGTCGAATTTTCTGGCCAACCTCCAACTACATCGAATTCAAACTTCATCAACTTCCGAAAAGGGGAAACCATCAACCCCTACCGGAAGGAAAAAACGCCAATCGTCCCACCTCTAAACGCCACCACGCCGCAGCCAGCAAAAACGTCATCACAAACTCCTGAAGTAACAGACAGTATGTTCTGTCTGGACCCAATGAAGCCGCCCATAGTACGCCTAACTGAACAGTCTGCAGTCGGCGATGGCCGTTTCCTGCTGGCCAGACTCCGCGAAATTAAAGTCTATGACAATCTCAGACTATACTTGGCGTATCTAAAGGACCAAAAACCGGACGTCTGCATAGACGGACTAACACTAACCAGCATGCATGTCTTTTTTGCATCCAATGGCCTGCCTACTGAACCTGAACATCTTAAGAACATCTTCATGGAATACAACTCAACAATTGGAATTTCACCTAAGCAAACCCTCACCGACCTGGAAACCTACAGGAAATATGTAACAACTAGAAGACTTCAATACCTGCAGCATTCGCGCGAAGCCGCCAACAAATTTTACCTGCCGACTACATCGTCGAATTTTTACAAGCATTGACGCCTTCTAACACTGAAGAAGAAATGACACCCTCGCAAGAGGCAGTAAGTACTATTAATAATTTAAGTATGTCTCCAAAAATTTCTTCAACGGAACAACAGAATGCGAATGAAATTCTAATTTATTGTCAGAATTTCAATCGCATGAAAAGCCCAGGCAAAATGAAGGAAATTTCTTTAAACATTCTCTCACATTCTTTCGACATTATTCTTGGAACTGAAACTAACTGGGACGAAAGCGTCCACCCTGAATATTTTTTTGGAAACAATTATTTTGTATTCCTAGGCAATAGAAATTTAAATCTCAGTCAGAAAAAGTCAGGAGGCGGCGTCCTCTTAGCCATAAATGCTAGACTTAATCCAAAAGAAATTGTAACTGAAAAACATTTTCAATTTGAACAAGTCTGGGCCAAAGCCACTATTGCAGGCCAAGTACACATTTTTGCATCAGTATACTTTCCGCCGGACCATGCAAATAAACAGTCGTATGAACTATTCTTTAAAACAGTAGAAATCATAACATCAAAAATGGAACCGGAAGTAAAACTTCACATTTATGGCGACTTTAATCAAAGCAAAGTCGAATTTATATCTGACCAAGAAAATGAAGCAATTCTTCTCCCAGTCATTGGGGAAAATGAAACTTTGCATTTTCTCTTTGACAATATTGCAAATTATGGACTTTTCCAAATCAATCATGTAAAGAACAAAAGAAATTCATTTTTAGACCTTTTATTCACTAACTGTATTGAAGACTTTCATGTACAAGAATCTGTAACCCCCCTTTGGAAGAATGAAGTCTTCCATACAGCAATTGAATATTCTATTTATGTCCATAAAAACATTTTGCCCATTGACTGCAATATGAAGAAGTCCTGGAATACAATAAAACAAACTTTGTAGAAGCCAAACGTAAACTACTTGCAATTGACTGGCAAAATTTATTTAATAATGAAGGAAATGTCGACGAATTAGTAGGAAAATTCTATACGGAAATTAACACTATAACATCCTACTAGAAGAAGACGACGTAATAACACAGGCAATAAATACCCAGTGTGGTTCACTCCACAACTAAGAAATTTAAAAAATAGAAAACAAAAAGCCTACAAACTATACAGAAACAATACAAATGACACAAATCTTCTGAATTATCTGAATATTTCCGACCATTTTTTTTCGGCACTCAATTCTGCCAACGAAGAATATAATAGTAAAGTCGAATCTGAAGTCAAATCATGCCCGAAAAATTTCTTTAATTACGTAAAATCCAAATCCAAAAGTAGTAACTTCCCATCGCAAATGCAACTGGACGAAAATGTAGGCAGTAACTCAAAAGAAATTTGCAATCTTTTTTCAATTTTTTTCAAAGAAGTATACACCTCATTTTCCGAAGAAGACCGCGACCGCGACTACTTTTCATATATACCGGAATTTCCAAATGACGTCTCAGTCAATTCTTTGTCAGAAACGGAAGTACGCCAGGCATTGAAGGACTTAGACTCATCAAAAGGACCAGGACCCGACGGAATAGCACCTGCATTCCTAAAGAACCTTGCAGAAGAATTGACATATCCACTGCATCATCTTTTCAACATGTCAATAAATACTGGAAAATTCCCACAAACATGGAAAAAGTCTTTTTTGGTGCCTATTTTCAAGTCAGGCCCAAAATCAGACATACGTAATTATCGCGGAATTGCCCTTTTGTCTTGCATTCCAAAACTTTTCGAATCTATTATAAATGAAAAAATCTTTCAGCAAGTAAAAAACCGCATCACATGTAAACAGAACGGCTTTTTTAAAGGCCGCTCTACTAGCACCAACCTTTTAGAATTTGTAAATTTTACACTGAATGCAATGCATAATCGCAATTTCGTAGAAGCAATTTACACAGACTTTAGTAAGGCATTTGACAGAATCGACATACCATTATTAATCTTCAAACTGCAGAAAATTGGAATTCAACCGAATCTTTTGGAATGGCTTAAGTCATATTTGACTAAGCGCGAACAAATTGTTCGCTTCCAAAATGTACTATCGGAATCAATTCACGTCACCTCTGGGGTTCCGCAAGGATCCCATCTAGGACCTCTTCTTTTTATCTTGTATGTAAACGACATTTCCTTCATTCTTAAAAAAATTAACGTACTTGTATATGCAGACGACATGAAATTGTATATGGAAATAGGAAATGCCAATGACAGTCATGTATTCCAAAACGAAATTAATCTTTTCTACACATGGTGTAGTAAAAGCCTACTCCAATTGAATGTAAAGAAATGTAATTCCATTGCCTTCAGCAGAAAACATGAAACACCAAACATAACAGTATTATTAGGAAACCAACCAGTGAAAAATGCAAAGTAGTTCGTGATCTAGGTGTCATCCTAGACTCACAACTAACTTTTGTAGAACACTATAACACAATAATAAACAAGGCAAAAAGTACATTAGGCTTTATAAAGCGCTTTGCATTCAACTTCCAGGACCCGTATACTATTAAATTACTCTATATAACGTATGTCAGGCCACTCTTGGAATACTGTAGTATCGTCTGGAATCCATACTATGCCGTACACCAAGCACGTATTGAATCTGTCCAAAAACAATTCTTACTGTACGCACTACGTAAACTTAACTGGACTGCATTTCCTCTCCCATCGTATGAAGCACGCTGCATGCTCATAAACATACAATCATTACAAGAACGTCGTAAATTTGCCATGCTCTCCTTCATCAACGACATTATTTCTCAACGCATACAGTCAGCAGCATTATTTTCAGTAATACGCAATAGTATTCATGAACCAAGCCGTACTCTTAGACATTCACAACTTTTTAGAATAACTGCATACACGACAAACTATTTAAAAAATTCGCCATTAAATCAAATGATGCGCTTTTATAATGAAAATTCACAGTACATACATTTCGACATGTCTAAACCGGAACTACGAAAAAATCTGTACAATAGAAATAATATCTAGTATGTAAGAAAATTGTAAGTAGTCTACATAAGCTTGACGAATAAACTAAAAAATGAAGACTACGGTTGAAAGGAAACAAACACGAGGGTACAAAGGGATAAGCTCCCCCCGGATGGGGCTAAATTGTGGAACGCTCCCAGTGAGTTTTACTGAGCTGCTGTGGACATTTTAGGTAATAGTAGTATGAAAATAGTAAGAGCTCGGTATTAATTCACTGGGAGGTCGTGTGCAAATTCCCGTGCTTGTGAAGTTCTGTTTCTATGCCACTGTTGTGTTAGCTTGTAACATGTTCGACATGACACTACAAACCAGCAGTGATTAGTTATGCGGAATTCTCCAAGTACGGGAACACGACGAAAATTAGACGACCCGAAGAAATAGTGAAAGTGATAGTGAAAGCAAAATAAATAAAGTGTCTGTAAATAATCATGAGGTGAAATTATAATTATAATTATTTATAGAGTTATCTACCCCTGGAGATGGAACCACACGTTGCCGTCGTTTCAGGGCTATTTGCCAAGATGGTTTCCGATGTTGATATATATCACACATTTATTTTATATTTATATACTTGTGTTGATAGAAATCACAGCTTTTATAATATGTAAAATTACAAGATATTGAAATTGTTTATTCGAGTCTCAATATTCTTGTTCGTAAAATCTGTTAGAAACAGGTTTAAAACTGTTTGATAATGGGGAGGAATAGTTAGTTTTTTTGTAACTTTTTCTAGGTTGTTTAATAATTCCAGACTTCAGTTATGTGTAAGCCAGTTTAGTAATCCTATCAGAATTTCTGATTTCAATTGAAGTGGTATACTAACCATTCTGAATTGTCCAAAAATCCATAGAGTCTCGATCAATCAATAATGAAATGATATCGGACAAAATTCGTTAATCTGTTGAACTAACGGATTTCGGATTATGGTTGTATCGATCATTGTTGCGAATCGAGGATCTACTGGAGTTTTGACGATCAAATAGAGCCTAACATTTCAAAAGGACACACAGGTGTGAACAGGATTGTGTCTCTTTCACTCAAATTACATAAGATATATGATAGGGATACACTCTTGTTTGCAGAGCTTGTGTGCCCTTATGAAATGGAAGGCACGAAATAGTCGTCTTAACAACGAGTGTTCAACTTGTAAAATATGAACGTTTCATTAATGTTTATTGTTTTTGGAAGCAGCATGACAGGTTTTAAAAATAGGCAAAGAAATGTTTGGCTTTGTAATTAAAATTTCGGGGATTTGAGATTCAAGTTACTTTCAGACAGTTTAGTTGAGGTTGTTGTTTCAAGTTAGTTAGTTTTTCTGAAATGAATAATTGGACATAAATGATTAGTTAAATTAAAGTTAGTTGCAGTGTACGACAAGACTACTGACGGACGCGACAGGACGGGGTCCAGAAAAAATGCCCTTGAAAGTTAGTTTTCATCTTTTATTTTCCAGTTAATTTATTTGATTACCTTTAGATTTGAAATACATCATAGGTTCCCTTTGTATAAATCTCAATTGAGTTTTTGATTGAATCATAATTTCAGATTTCCTATATTCAGTTTTAAAGTTAGATTAACGTAACTGCTCAAGTCATCCAAGTTCTTACTACTCACACCTACACTAATTTTCTTTCACCTTCCCCCTCCCGATCCCCTATATCTTCCGGTGGTGTTCATTTGGTATGCAATACTAGTTCGGCCACTACCCTTTTTTCCTCAAGAAACCGGACTTGGACTGACTTGAGGCCGCGTCCCCCACCTTGCTCCGTAAAACGAAAACGAAAACGAAACGAAATTATTTATAGAGTTATCTACGTGCGCATGTATTGCGTGTACGTACACGAAAAAGATTGAGGTTAAATTTTGTCCGCCCAGCAAAATCAAATGGTGAGCTAGTGTGTGAGCATGAGCATGAGCATGAGAGACCACCCATGGTTGTCCTCCTCCGTTGCTGAACAGGACCGTAATATCCTATCAGCACAAGCGATCATACGCTTCAACGATCTAGTGATGTTTCCCTTATCAACAGCATGCATGAATGCGCTGAAAAGATAAAACATCAAGATCATCAAAACTAGAGCTGCTGTAGATAGGTAACAGTCGTTGGCCACCAACGGCGCCCGCCATGTCAGTTTGTAGATCTCGAGGGGACGGGACGGGAATGTTAGTTAGCACAGGCTGCTACCAAGGGTGGGTTCTATACGATATCCACACCCCCGCGTGTGCCGGAAAACTACTTCTACTTGGGATTTTGTTAGTAGGGAAGGGTAATGGTCAGGATTCATCATAGAAGATGATGATGTGACCCAAGAATCAATACGTTTTGTTTATAGGGTGATGTATTATTCTCAAGGCAAGCAATCGGATGCTGCTGTTGAGACAATTCCCGTTTATCTGCTAACAATTTATATGAAAATGGTTTAATCTTAGACAGCCGGCTGTGGAAAGATAAAACCACAAATATACATAAATTCTGCGTAATGTATTCAGTTCGAGTGGATCATAGACGAGATTTCAAATTCTAAACAATTATAAGATTAGTGATCTGTAAATAACAAATGATCTACGGAGCTATAAAAAAGACTTGATAATCGCGTGGAAGCAATACTCGTTATCGTGCTTTCTGAGCTATAATGCTAAGACTAAGAGAATGTTTTTGACGCGTTTTAAGGAAACGACTAGTAAAATTTATTTTAAATTTATTCCTCGTACGCTTGACATACAAAAAACATTATTTCAAATTTTAGAAAAATCACAAGGGCAACGGCTCTGGTATGTATAAAACACGGCGACGAATGAGAAAAACAACCGGCCCGACGTAAACGCGTTGCTTATCAGATTCTATCGGACTTAATTTGCTTTAAATCGATCGCAAGGCCACCGTAAAACGCTGTAACCAATTTGTTTATTAGTATTTACATACTCTTTCATTCATTCACTCGCTCTGCCAATCATACAAAAAGCAAGCTAATTTGAATTTACTAATCTAAATACTATTAAGAGTCCAAAAATTTTCAATTGAAGATTTTTGCCTAACGTTGCGTTTGGCACATATTAGTGTACACCAACCAAAATACAGATAGTACTTAAAATTTCCCATTAGTTTTCAATACCCGATCTTTTTTTAAAAGAAAAAAAAATCATTTAATAAAAGAACAACTCTGCTCAATACCACGCAAGAAAAACTAGAAAACAAAAACAAACAAAATAAAAAAAATGTAACCTGGAAAATTTGGCCCACTGTGTGTAGGTCAAAAAGTTATCTAGACAAGTTGCGCTATATCTGTTTCGCTCTCACTCTCACTCACACTCACAAACACAAAAACTCATTGTACAAAGAGAATCTGATTGGAACTTTCTCACCGCGGCCAGACGTTGATCGTTGGCTGTGCTGCTCTGAAATTCCTCCTGGCATCAGCATAAAAACAGCACGGCTTCCGGCAGTCAAAATTTTTCGACTCGTTCCGTTTTGCCTCATCACAGCAGCAGCACGATGATCGCTCTCTCCCCTTTCTCCGTCTCCTTCAACACACGCACACTACCGCGACGCGTTCTCTAACCGGGCACACAAATACAGACAGACGACAGGGCAGAGCCCAGCTTTGATAAACGGTGGCCATCTTTGAAGAGAAGATCGACGATTTATTTTCCACAAAAAACACGCACTTTCGAGAAAAGTTCGAAGAAACTTCATCAATCCGGTAATGTTACTGGTTGAGCACGTCAGATTATCCACTTTTCCGGCCGGCATTTGCTGTTTTACACACGAAAAAACAATTTTGAATCACGAACCAAACAACTGTCGACCGAACCGCTCAACCACACGCACACTCCCCTCAAATGGTGAGCTAGTGTGTGTACGCGAAACGTCATAAAGCTCTATATTTAATATGATATTACACTTTACAGCTGAGTTGAAACTCACTATCATAATCTAATGTTTTCTTGTGTTCTCTTTTGTTCTTTTCGTTTCAAACTGAATGAGCGAGCATCTGACTTGCTACGCAGTCGCAGGATAACACCAGCTGTGATCAATACCACACCGACTGACGAGGATTGCTACCAAGTATGGTGTTCACGGCTATATGTCCAACCGAGAGACCTCCAAGGTCGCAGGGAAGTATTAATTAGTATCGCCTTTTTATGTTTGATCCTTTTGTTAATACAAATTCCTTTGCAGATACAAACCACTTTAAAAGTATGCCTCGTGGCCTATTTTGATCTTTTGCATATTCTATCCGCTTTCTACCCCCAATGTGTCCTGCACGGAGAACCTGGGGTAGCTTATGGTTGACCTGGGGAGCCCGAGGAATTATGCCGTAGGTGGCTCGTATAGTCTTACTCACCTATCCTCGCGGCAAGGTCTTCCGTAGGTCTACACCCGAACATGCGACGTGGGACTGCATGAATCTTCAGCTGCTGACGGAAGGGTGTATTCCGAAATTACCGAATAAACTTATTTTAATTTGTCTGTGACTTCGCTCTCTCTATTCTTAATCAGTATCGCAACAGATGTTACGTGAAAACGTTACTTAATCCACCATAAGGTGGTTGGTGCCTTCCTCGCATTCATGTTGTATTTGGGTCATTCCATCTGAAGCGGAACAGCATTTGAAAATTACCATCTCCGATCCTGCTCAAATGTGGCAGGGCTGTTGATACTATCAAAACATGCAAGAATCCCGAATTTCGTCCAAATCGGACCACCCCCTCCATTTTGGTACCTCCCCAAAAAGTCGACTTTTTGGCGATTTTTGAGCGAAACCCCTTTTTTAAAAAGGCGTTAGCTTAGGAACCACAACTCATAGAAGGTCGGTCTTAGACTCAATTTTGAAGGAAATTGGACGTAGAATCCATTTCCGTGATCAAAATTTTGATTAATTTATTTTTTCTACCTGTATTGCGCAATTGAAAACTTTAAACGGCCGTATCTCAAAACACCCCAACTTATTTTTTTGATTTGACCACACCATCGTATTCCCCGGCCGATTTTACATAAGAATCACTTATCGACAGAAATGAATATGTTTCGTTCCAGAGATATCGAATTTTAAAGTTTTGAGTTTTTGAGATTACCTAAATCAGCTTCATTCGCCGCATCTGCTCAAAGCTCACAGGCGGGCTGATCAATAATTGCTACCTGGTGGTATGGGAGATGATTAATTTAATTTTTATTTTTATAATTTTACGCAAATATTTATTCAAATAGCTAATACCTTGATTAATCTATTTTTGTGTAAGGAATATTTATTAGGTTATTTTGAATGCACCGTTTTTTACGTGGAGTACCCCGAGGCCATGACTAGGGCCTTTGTCATGGGCGGTAGCAAAATAGTGCTATTTAGCAAAACCTGATTTATGGTTTAAAAGTTTGATCATATTAAATCGATTTTTATATTGTGAGCCAGCTCCATTTGATTGAAAGATGGTTTTGGTCAAGGTACATATGATTAAAAATCCTTATACGTGTGGACAGCAGCCGTATTCTGTTCCAAGAATCCAAGAATGATACAAGAGAATAAACATTGTTGTTCGGACGGTGTCAAAATCATCGCAACTAAATTTGGGGAATTAGCCACTTCTGGAGCAACATTTGAAAGGGGCGGTACGACATTGCTCTTACGGCATTTCATTACACGCGTTTAAATGGGACGAAAGGCCGTAAGAGCAATGTCGTACCGCCCCTTTCAAATGTTGCTCTGGAACTTTGTAATTTTCTAACATTTTTCAGTTTTATACTTTCCAGAAATCCTTTTCCTACTCCTTGTGATCGTCCTTCACTAGAATACAACGTATCACCAAATTTTATTCATTTTAACGGTGCACATAAATCAGAGCTTTTGCACCCAGATTTTGGTTACACACATTTTGGTATTTTCAAATCTACGGGAACTATCGATATAATTTTTGAATCATCCCCTAAATTACTGTCTATAAAATAATTTACAACAAAGTTTGACTATTTTAACAATCAGATTTTTGCAGGATTGGGTCCGTAAGTTGCTGTCCTCCCTTAATTCATATTTTTTACTCAATAATGTATCGTGCACTTATCGTTCAGTGTTACTTACAACATCAATTGGATTTTCCTGCTCGCTCCGTCGTAATCCAATTCTGCTCTTTACCGTGTGTCATTATTGTTCTGTCCTGTGGGTTAGCACAGAAATTCACTTATTTTTTTGAGCAGATAAACATTCACGATTAAACTCAAGTTTCCTACAGTGTTATACAATTAATTTTTGCTCAATTTGATAAAGATTATTTATGATGAATTATTATTTCAATAAATGACCAGGTAACAGTTATTGATTAGCCCGCCTGTGAGCTTCCAGCAGATGCGGCGAATGAAGCTAATGTAGGTAATCTCAAAAACTCAAAACTTTAAAATTCGATATCTCTGGAACGAAACATATTCATTTCTGTCGATAAGTGATTCTTATGTAAAATCGGCCGGGGAATACGATGGTGTGGTCAAATCAAAAAAATAAGTTGGGGTGTTTTGAGATACGGCCGTTTAAAGTTTTCAATTGCGCAATACAAGTAGAAAAAATAAATTAATCGAAATTTTGATCACGGAAATGGATTCTACGTCCAATTTCCTTCAAAATTGAGTCTAAGACCGACCTTCTATGAGTTGTGGTTCCTGAGCTAACGCCTTTTGAAAATAGGGGCTTCGCTCAAAAATCGCCAAAAAGTCGACTTTTTGGGGAGGTACCAAAATGGAGGGGGTGGTCCGATTTGGACGAAATTCGGGATTCTTGCATGTTTCGATAGTATCAACAACCCTGCCAAATTTGAGCAAGATCGGAGAGGGTAATTTTCAAATTTGCACTTTTTCGTGCACAGTTGAGATGGAATGACCCATTTACAATTTAATTTAGGAGTTTTTTTTTTTTAATTTTTATTCAATTTTCAATTCTTTTTTTACCAACTCTCCAAAATAAAGGAGAAAAGTCTCATGAGTTATATATTTCAGTAAAAGGTCGTGTAAATCTTTGTCGAGACAAATTGATGAAGCAACATAATTTATACAGATTTTTTCCAGAAGAGACGCAGATACTGCTTAAGCAATGTGGCAACCGGGCGATACGCATAGAGATATCCACGCGCGAGAGTGTGTTAGTTTGTAACAAAATTTACACGCAGACATAGGCAAATCGAGTAGAATGATTCGTCTGTCAAAATCAGATGTGTCCTTTGTTATACCACGAGCACGTGGTAAACAGCTGGTTTTTACAGGCGACTTGTCTACTCGATTTGCCTATGTCTGCGTAAAAATAGTGTAAACAAAATCAGCTGCTTGAAATTCAGCCAATCACAATCGTGCAAAACCAAAACAATACTTTAAATACAAATACTAACACAAGATCATGGTGTGCGTGAGAGAAACCGTGGAGATCTCTATGCAAGGGGGTGTGGCTGCCAATCAATCCCCCGCGTGGTCGGACCAAAATCCCTACGCATGCTGCCCGACTCTCGCGCGTAAGCAAAAAGATCCGGCCTTTGAGGTTATGCAAAAATCACCCTTTTTTGTAGCTACAAAAAACTTTTTCTTGGCATAACTTTAAAAGTACTTCACTAAACAGAATAAAATTTAATAGGGTCTTAGAGGACCTCAAAACGAACAGAATAAGGCGGATCCGGCCAAAATCAGTTCAGCCAGTTCTGAGATAATCGTGTGGAAAAAATCATGTCTACACACATCCCCACAGACATTTGTTCAGAATTTGATTCTGAGTCGATAGGTATACGTGAAGGTATATCTAGGAGTCGTATTTAAGAAGTTCCTTTTTCGAGTGATTTTATAGCCTTGCCTCAGTGAGGTGAGGAAGGCAAAACCTTATAGTATTTTTCCACTAGGTTTTTTCATGTAGCCTTTATGTGTTTTGAAATGTAACTTCAACGAGACTCGAGTGCGCCATTCTGTCAAATTTCTACGTGAATATTTTAGTATGAAAATTGATGGCGAACGGTGAAGGACGGCTGCTGAAGTTGTGATCGCCAAATTTATTTAATTGAACAGACGGTAAGTTAAGTTAAGTTTGATTAATTTTATTTACAATTAATGATATTTTTTTTGCAGAAGCCGATATTTGGAAGCTTTTTTCTCGGCGGCCACTATAATGATGGTCCGTTCTAACCTTACTGGCAGGAGCTTTCGTGGTGCTTGACGCACCGAAAATGTCACGGCCATGGCCAACGGGCTTTGTTGAGTGTGCTCCGAAGGATTTCGAGTGTGTTTTGAGCAGATCGTCTACGCCGGGTACGTTGCGTTCGTCTGTCCAGGCCTTGAAGCGGGTTCTCGTGTGCATGCAGGCCAGCAGCATCAGCTAACTGAACCCAAACGTTCTGGTACAAAATGACGGCCAAGTGCGACTCCATCGAGTAGGAGGCAATCGGACTGGACAACTCGGAGATCCTTGAGGATGAGATTACGGTCATTTGGTCAAGCACTTCTTCCAGAGGTAGCTCCGACCTGGTGAAAAGGTCTCATCGAAATTTCCGGAAACCGGCATTTTTTTAATTAAGTTACTGATGGTGAAATCACAGACAAACAGACGGGACACTCGAGTTCGGAACCATCGTCCTTCAATAACCGAGCCAAAACGGTTATTTCAAATGCAATTTAGCTTCGGCATCCACTCACCCGGCGCTGATGGCGCTGCTGTCGTGACAGCTCGCCCGTCTTTCCTCAGTGTGTGTAATGTGTTTTTGTTGTTGTAAAGTTGAGCATGAGCACGTGGCATCAAATAAAAACAAAACAAAATATGATAGAATTCAGGAATTCTAACGGTGATCCACAATCCAGGCTTTGCGGGACAAGATTGGGGCAGTTTCGACCAGGGTCAGATAAGCGGCTGACTAGCGAGGACATACCCTTTGCCTCACTATTAACCCGGTAGCCCGGTAGGCCTACTCAACTGCCTGTCGATATCGAGGCTGCTGCTGAGGCGCCCGCTACTGCAGAGGAAGCCGGACCCTGTGGTAAAGTCATCTCTTTCGGAGCAACCTGCTTATCCTTCGTGAACTGATGCTCAGATTGCTGCTGCTGGTCGTACTTTTGGCTTTTTGGCGATGTTGCGTCGATCTGTTTTGCGGCAGCGTTTTTTGGAATCTTTGCAACTTTTTTCATCTCATTTTGCTGTTTAACGCAACTTAACTGCGCCGTGGACACGTTTCCCGCGGATGTTTCGAAACGAAACGCGGATGTTTTTGAGAGCAACGGGGAGGACCAGTGGTTTGGTCTCTGTCGTTGTGGTTGTGGTGCGTCGTTGCTGATGCTGCCGCATGGTTTGGCCGTCATCTTCGGCCGTCGGTGTTAATTTTTATTTTATCGAGTACCTACTGACGATAAGCAACAACAACATTATTTAAATCAGCTGTTGATTTTTACAATCGTTAAGGCTTGATTGTCTCACGCATACACTGACATGACACATGACAGTAAGGGGTTTGTATTGGTATGTTTGGGCTGCGCTTCGGCATAAGCTCACCAGGTAGCGCTGGCGTCGCCGTGATTTGGTGGTTTGATGAAGGACGATGAATTTCAAAAATTATTTGTATGGAGAGTCACGTCTGTTTGTCTGTGGTGAAATACTTCCAATCATTGTCACTTATAGATAAATAAAACAAGAATATGCACATTTCACTGACATCATTCTCATTTCCATTCGAAAAATAAAATAAAATGAAGCAAAAACCAAATTCTATTACTACAAAATTCATATAACGTTTACCAAAGGAAACATGTATAAATCATCGATTGATTCATTTAGCTTTTACGTGTGAAACACGTAGAATCAACGTGAACTAATCTAGTCAATCAAATCCTTTTTCTACTAGGGCTACTTCGTAGAAGTTACGTGAAAACTGTAGTGGAAAAAAACCACATAGCTTTTCACGTAACTCCAACGTGAATATTTTTTTAGTGCAGCGCGTCTTGCGCCCTGATTAAGGGGTTACATACATGTAGAAAATTACAAAATTTGATATTACACAAAATTCAATAAATTCACTAAAAACATGAGTTAACAAAGTATCAGCTCGAATTTTTGTTCAAAAGTTGTTATTAAAGAAGATCGAAGTAATCAATGCAATCGGTGATTGTTAACTTTAAGTTTTCCGTTTAATAAAACTTCATTCCACATGTAACTAGTGTCTAAGCTTCTAGAA
Source organism: Culex pipiens pallens (assembly GCF_016801865.2). Taxonomy (NCBI): domain Eukaryota; kingdom Metazoa; phylum Arthropoda; class Insecta; order Diptera; family Culicidae; genus Culex; species Culex pipiens. The sequence continues at coordinate 65,448,237 of NC_068937.1, forward strand.
GATTGAAAATTTTCGCAAGAAGTTTCCGCAAGAATTTTAAAGTACGGTATGCTGATCGGAAGGAACGCGGTCAAGTAATGTTGCGTGTTCTTTTCGTGACCCCCCCAAGAAAAGTTGACAGTTCGGTATGAGCGCGATTGACGGTGTGCCCGCTTGAGGTTCTTTCGAGGAAAAAATAAAAAGATTAAAATATTCAAAACTTAAAATTAAATAGATTAAAAATCTAGTTAAAAATGTTTATTCAAAAACTTTTAACAACAATTATAAACAAAATTAAGAAATCAATAAATAAAAGCAAATTTAGAAATTCTTAAATTCTAAAACATGAAAAACTGAAATTAAAAAAATATGTAATTATGAAATAAGGAAATTAAATAAAATATGTAATTATGAAATAAGGAAATTAAAAAATTAGGAAATTAGGAAACAAGGGAATTAGGAAATTTGGAAATTATGATATTAGTAAAAAAGTAAATCTTTCCCAGTTCCTGAGGGGAACACCCGTGAAGAGTATCGGGGCCGGCATTTACAAAGCGGATTCAGTGGCAGTTTTTCACTCAACTAATGTTAACATGTTTAGGTTAATGTTAACATTCCATAGGTCGCCTCCCTAAGGTGTCGTGATAAGGTCCAGTTTGTGACGATACACTACCTTCCCTTTACTAAGCAATCGAATCCAGAAGGGAAAAGATCACCAGTTGTGTTGGTCCGAGCCGGGATTTGAACCCCGATCTACCGCTTACGAGGCGGAAGCGTTACCACTAGGCTACGTGGCTCGGTCATATGATATTAGCAAATTAGTAAAATAAAGAAAATAAGAAAATTATGAAATTATGAAACGAGGAAATTAAGAAATTAGAATATTAATATGTAAGGAAATTAGGATGTTAGGAAGTTAGGAAATTAGGAAATTAGGAAATGAGGAAATTAGGAAATTAGGAAGTGAGGAAATTAGGAAATTTGGAAATTGTGAAATAAGGAAATTTTTAAAATTAGGAAACTAGGAAATTAGGAAGTCAGGAAATTAAATTAGGATATTAGAAAGTGAGGAAGTAAGGAAATTGGGAAATTAGGATATCAGGAAACTAGGAAATTAAGAAGCAAGGAAGTTAGGAAATTAAGAAGTTAGGAAATCAGGAAATTAGGAAATTAGGAAGTTAGGAAGTTAGGAAATTAGGAAGTTAGGAAATAAGGAAGTTAGGAAGTTAGGAAATTAAGAAGTTAGGAAATTAGGAAACTAGGAAATTATGAGTTTAGGAAGTTAGGATGTTAAGATATTATGAAATTAATATGTAAGGAAATTAGGAAGTTAGGAAATTAGGAAGTTAGGAAATTTTGAAATTAGGAAGTTAGGAAATTAGAATATAAGAAAAGTGGAAGTTAAATTCTTAAATTCCTAAATTCTTAAATTCTTAAATTCCTAAATTCTTAAATTCTTAAATTTTTTAAATTTCTTAATTTTTTTAAATTATTTAAATTATTCTTAAATTTTCATTCTAGGTTTTTTAATTTTGGAAGAAATATAGTTTTTGATTTTTATAATTTCGAGGTTTTCGTAAATTTGTATTTACGAATTTCTATATTTCCGATTTTTAAAACTTTTGGAATTTTGACTTGTACATTCGTTTCGAATTTTAACATTTTTGATCTATGGAATTTATAAAAACGTTAAAAATTAAAATTATTATTCAAATCTGCATATTTTTAATTTTGATTTTCCAAATTTCAGATTTTTGTTGAAATTTACTTTATTATTTAAAAAAAAGTTATTTGACATTTCTGAAATGTTTGTTTTTTCACATTTTTGAATTTGTTGTTTGGTTGGATTTCAAAATTTCAGATTATTATTGTATTTTCAGTAAGAACATAGATATTTGTATAATTATTGTCAAGTTTAATTTCACTCTGATTTACTTCATTTTGGTCTCGCGAGTGTGGATAAATCGGACAGTGCAAGGGACTCATAATCCAGAGGTAGCTGGTTGGTACTAGCAATACATTGTTGGTGACACGATGGCCGACATCTATAGAGTACAGATTGTCAAAGCAAACAGATTGGCCAATGTTTCTGGACACCAAACGTGCTGGACACCAACCGCCCTTTACGCCCAGCAAAACTGGCAGTGTTGCAAGCGCAAAACATACGTTGCCAGTGCCGATTTATTTTGCATCGGCCAATCTGTCTCCCTCGACAATCTGTACTATAGAGACAACTTCTTTTTTTACTCCATTTCGACCGAAAAACTAAATCTGTCCTTTTAGTTTCAATATTCTGCTTTTTGAGATTCGGCAGGAATTTTAAATATTATTATCTCCAATACAAAATTAATAAAACGTTTGTAATTATCAGTCGTATTCAAAAAGAAAAATGACAATTCTTTGATTTTTTTCATCAAAACATATTACAAACAAGCACCGCGCGAAGAAACGTCAAACGCAATCTTTCCATTTCTGTTACTTTTCAGCTGCGTACCGCTTAAGAAAAATCTTTTCGTGACCCTTTCCTCGACCGTTTCTTGGGCGTTTTTTTGTATGGAGTTTTGCGTTCCTTCCGATCTGCGTATCAGCCTTTAACAAGAAGTTCACGCAAATAGTTTTCCTCAAGAACCGTTTTCCAAGAATGGCGCACGCTACGGGACCATCTCCGGTCGTCGACCGATTGCTCGGCAGGGAGAATTGGTGCACGTGGAAATTTGGTATGCAGACCTACTCGGAAACGGAGGAGCTGTGGGAAGCTGTGGAACCGAACCTGAAGGATGACGGTACGCCTGAAGCAATTCCGAAGGCGAAGGACCGTAAAGCTCGAGGAAAGATTATTCTTGGCCTCGACCCTTCGTTGTACGTCCATGTCCAGGGGACAACAACGGCTAAAGGCGCTTGGGACAAGCTGGAGCAGACCTACGAAGACAACGGATTGACGCGTCGCTGGGTTCTCCTGCACAAGCTGATGACAACGAACTTGGCCAACTCCGTATCCATGGAGGCGTACGTAACGAGAATGGTTGCTACCGCAAACCAACTCGGTGGTGTCGGATTCCCGATTTCGGAAGAATGGGTTGGAATGCTGCTGCTTGCTGGCCTGCCTCAAAGCTACAAGCCGATGGTGATGGCGCTACAAAACTCTGGATCGAAGATTACGGGCGACCTGATCAAGACCAAGTTGCTGCAGGAGGATCACGAGCCGACGGTAACCACCGAACCAGCGTTTGCAGTGAAGGGCAAGCCGAGCTACAAGCAGGAGAACATTGGTAAGTCGCAGTCCAAGGGTCCAAAGTGCCATTGCTGTCACAAGTTTGGACACATCGCGCGGGATTGTCCCGCCAAATCGTCGTCGAAACCACCGGAGAGAAAAGGTGGTAGAAAGCCAGGTCGTGCATTTGGTGCCGTGCTGACGACGATGGACGAGATGAAGACTGAGGACTGGTTCTTCGATTCCGGAGCCACTTGCCATCTCACCCGGACGAAGTCGTTGCTGCGTGACGCTCATCAAGCAGATGGGAAGATGTTCGCCGCAAACAAAGGCGAAATGCAGGTCGTCGCGGAGGGCACTGCCGTGCTACATCCGACCTGTGGAGAAGAGATCGACGTCAACGGAGTGCAGCTGATTCCGGAACTGGTAGTTAATCTACTGTCGGTAGGTAAAATCGTCGATAGTGGCCACACCGTTGTTTTCGGCCAGAAGGGCTGTGAAGTGCTCGATCTCGAGGGCACGTGCATCGCGACCGGAAGTCGCTCGAACGGACTATTCAAGCTGGAACAGGACGTACCCAAGGTGCTGGTGTGTCAGCCGACAACCGTTGAGCCACAGACAAACAGACGGGACACTCGAGTGCCGAACCATCGTCCTCCAAAAGCGGAAGCGGAATTCTAACCGTGTTTCACAATCCAGGCTTTCCAGGACAAAATTGGGGCAGTCTAGGCCATAGCCTCTTGCCCCACTTTTAACTCGGTAGGCCTGCTAAACTGCCTGCCGATGTCGAGGTTGCTGCTGAGGCGCCGGCTACTGCGGAGGAAGCCGGATCCTGTGGTGGAGTTACTCCTTCGGAGCAACCTGCTTACCCTTACCCTTACCCTTCGTGGACTGCTGCTCAGATTGGCCTTTGGCAGCGTTTTTTGGAATCTTTGCCACTTTTTGCTTTTGTTGTTTGATACGTTCCCCGTGGAAATTTCCAAAAACGCCCATCGTGGGGATTATTTCCGGTAGGTTTGAATTGGACCAGGGGTATCTTGTTGATGATGGTGTCAGGTGTGATTCGAGGTTTCGGTGGAGGAGAAATCTTCGATAGAACTTGGTAGCAACTGGGGGGGACCAGTGATTTGGTCTCTGTCGTTGCGGTTGTGGTGCGTCGTTGCTGGTGCTGCCGCATGATTTAGCTCATGAGGTTCTGCTATTGGAAACGGAACCAACCCGCCGTCATCTTCGGCCTTCTGTGTTGATTTTTATTCTTTTCATCGAGTAGCAACAACAAAATTATTTCGATCAGCTGTTGATGTTTACAATCGTTTAGGCTTGATTGTCTCACGCATACACTGACGTGGCACATGACAGTAATGGGTATGTATTGGTATGTTTGGGCTGCGCTTCGGCATCAGCTCACCAGGCAGCGCTGGCGTCGCCGTGATTTGGTGATTTGATGAAGGACGATGGATTTCAAAAATAATTTGTATGGAGAGTCACGTCTGTTTGTCTGTGATACAATCTTTTGCCGATGACACCCAAGTTTATTTATCTTGTCCTATTTCAGAACTTCCTCACTATATTTCTTTGCTAAACGCTGATCTTTTATCCATTTTAAATTTTTGTCGCAATAATGGTCTAGTACTTATCGCATCTAAAACAAAAGCCATAATTTTTACTCGTCCTAATTCTGATCTACCTGTATTACCGCCCATTACAATAGACAACGATATAATTGAAATAGTTGATAAAGTAAACAATCTTGGAATAGTTATGAACAAACACCTAACCTGGAACGATCATGTATCTTTTATTATTAGGAAGGTTTATACAACTTTACGAATTTTAAACCAACATAGAAACACTTTATCAATTGATACTAAAACAAAACTAGTAAAAACTCTTCTTTTACCTCACTTTATTTACGGTTATGTAATTTTCTCTCATTTGTCAGCAGAAACTGAACGTCATTTAAAAGTTTGTTGCAATAGTTGTATTAGATTCATTTACAATTTACGCAGATATGACCATGTTTCTCAATGTCAGTCGTCAATTCTCGGCATACCTTTACAAAAATATTTTCATTTGCAGCTTCTTGTTTTTTTGTTTAAACTTATTAAATTCAAAGAGCCAACTTATCTATATGAAGAACTTTCCTTTAGTAGATCACAACGTACACATAATATTCTAATTCCAACTCATCATACTAATTATCTGGGGAATTCATTCGTAGTCCGTGGCGCACGCCTGTGGAACGCTTTGCCTCATCGTCTGAAAAATCTTACTTCTATTAGTGATTTCAAGCATCAGTGTAGGGAATATTTGATAGAAACAGTTTCTTGACCAGTTTATTTTATCACTTAAATTCTTCTTATTGAAGTCATTTTCATTTGTTTTTAGGTTAAGTTACTCCTCTTTGTTTATACAATGATCATTTGATGTACTCTAACCTAATTTTTAGTTAGTTTTAAGTTTTTTTGTTTGTAGTTTTATCATATTCGAACTTAATGATGTCTCTGTATACGATAAAAGGCTTGCCCTTATGTATATTTTTGAAATAAAGATACAAATACAACAGGTAAACAAGGCATAATGCTTAGTAAAACTAATGATTCCGTGTAAGAAAATACTTGGTGGGACAATTATGCGTAGAAGTTCAACGATGGGACAAACAGACTTGGTGTTGTTTTTGATGAGTTTCCGAACAAAGTATCAGATTTTATGTGTTTTTCTTAAAGTACACATCAGACTAAACTTAAAAATGGCATAAAGTCAAAAACGTCAAAAACTTACATGGGACAATTATGCGTAGAGCGGCAGTATTGTTAATAAAGATATAAAAGCAATTCAAAACAAGTGCTACTATTTTAAAAACGTAATCCAAACTTATTCAAAAGTTTAAGAAAAAAGTTGTGGTCTGCTCAGCAAGTAGGGGAACAGCATCAAATTTCGGCGTGCCTCTAATGTTGGCAGGTCAGAACTTTGATATTCAATTAAAGCTAATTAAAAGCGTTTTCAACTGAAATCGAGTGATAAATAGCTCAATAAGAAGTGAGCAAGCAAGTTTCTATCAAAAGTTTTGCAAAATTAGTAATTTAAATAGTGCAAATCAGAAAATTGGATGGAATTAGGAACATGCCAAATGCCAAACATACGAGAATTTCCCCTACCTTGACCCATTATGATGGACTCTAGATTTTTGTTAAACCTATTCTCCACTTTCCCTTCCCCAGGGCGGGCAAGATCGAGGACGCGCTGACCTTTGCGCAGACGCAAATCTCCGAGGCGGGCGAAAGCAACCCTGAAGTGTTGAACGAGCTGGAACGAACACTGGCACTTTTAGCCTTCGAGCAGCCCCAGAAGAGTCCGTTCGCCGATTTGCTAGACCAAACGCACCGCCAGAAGGTGGCCAGTGAACTTAACGCGGCAATTCTCAAGACGGAACACCAGGAGCAATCGAGCCCTCGGATGATTAACGTGCTCAAGCTGATATTGTGGGCTCAGGCCGAGCTCGACAAGAAGAACGTAAAATATCCCAAAATGAGCGACTTGGCCACCGCGGCCATTGATCCGAAATAAGTTAGAGGATGTCAGCGAGGAGTGGGAAATTTATAATATATGATTATTGTGTAAACCATGAACCATCTATAAATATTGTGGTAAACTGATGGAACGACGGGTTTGGAAAATGGTCATGTGGTGTGTTTGTTGCGGGAATGGTATAAAATTTGCCACATGATTTGCAAAAGCTTTCACGAATGCAACCGTCTTTTTATTATTATTGTGCGACATATCCGAATGCCTTGTTATTTCTATAAAAAAAAAAGAAAAAAAAACAAAAACAAAAAGCATAATCTTCTGAACAAAAACTCCGTCGATTTATTGATTACAATCGTTTGCCTTCTACACCTATCATTAGACCACAATGTTATCCAACGGAAAAGAACACAAACCTACCATCCAAAAAACAAATCCATGGCCTTGTTGACAATACCGGCGCTTCTTTTCGGTGCCGTCGGACTTGGAACCACGTCCGTTTGCTGCGCATTTTTGTAAGCTATGTGGGTCAGCGACCGAACTCTATTCAGGGAGAATCTGGAAGAGAAATTAAAAATTTTAATTTATTTAACCTTCTTTTATCACAAAATCGAAACTTACTGGTTGCGATCGTCGCAGTTTTCCTTCCCGACAACGACCGGATCGTTACAGTACTGCACACCCAGCATGAGGTTCTGTCCGATGATTTTGCCGTTGTAATTAAGCGCTTTATCGCACTCGAGCCGTGAGCTGAATCGCAAATGCACCCAGTTTCCGTTTTGGGTGGCAAAGACCTTGTCGATGATGGCACCGCATTGCGAAAAGTGGGACAAAATCATAGATGAAGCCGACTGGGGAAAGCCAAACACCGTAATCCAGTAATCGTTACCAGAAGTGTGGGTTTGCGAGAGGCCCTGGTGGGACTGGGACAGCGGCGACATCACAGACATGTTGGAGATGAAATCCTGCTCCTTGGCGACCGGAATCGGCGACATGACCCGAGAAACATTGAAGCCACTTCGATTGAGGTACGAATCGTTCGTTCCCTGTTGGTTGAACCCTCCCGGTGACGTAGCCTCGGCCAATCTCGACTGTTGCTGCTGCTGCTGGTTGGATGAGAACGGTTTCGTCGGCGTCTGGAACATTTGCTTCTCGTTCCGGAACGAATCAAATAAACCCTGCGTTGGTGGTCCCACGCTCGTGTTGTGGTTGAGTGGCCCTGTTTGGTTCAGATTCGGACCACCTCCCATGGGAAACTTGTGGGAGAGGCCGGCAGTCGTGCTGCGGTTCCCAAAGTCTGACGGAGACTGCGCGCCAAATCCACCGGCCGATGGCGACTGCACGAACGCAAGGGAACTTCTGCCTTTCGTTGGCGAAAGAGTGTTTGCCCGGGGCGTCGTCTGCTGGTCCCCCATCAAAAACGAAGGAAGATAACCGCTACTGCTTACCGACGGACTTCCGCTGGGGCTTCCAAGGGTCATTGGTTCCATTGCCGATTTGGGTATAACAAGGAAGCTTTTACAATAGTGTGACGTTGATTTTTCTGGCCAAACTCGCCAATTATCTATACAATTATTCCAATCAGGTTAAGGCTCCAATTTTTTTTTAACTTTTAACAGTTACTGCTGTTTAACCGCGTCTTTCTTTTTTTGTGTTTTGTTCTGTCACTGCTGCTGTCACTTTCATCATACACGCTGATTTAATTTTGTTGATTCCCATTGATCTGAGTACAATCGCTTGAACGTGCACTATAAAACCTCGAAGGAATTTGAGTAAAAAATGTTAAACGTGCACTCAGCGTTGACGTTCTCGCGAGGAAACAGAAACAACCGACTAGCACTTCTGTGAACTCAGCTTTTGAGCTCAGCATCTAAAGGGCCTATCCGACCAAAGCGCGTCATGCGCGCCCTCGCGGCATTTTTTGGAACTACTTCAGAATTTTACTCAAAATAATCCACATATGTTCGGGATTCAAACCAGCAACAAACCGATCGCTAATCTGGTACGCTAACCACTGAACTATCGAGGTTCATGTAAGGCTGAGGAATAAACTCGAACTGGTCAAGCAAGAAACTTTTAAATTCTACTGAGAATATCTTCCTAACATAAATGCTGCAACGAAATGGGGGTGGTTCGACCCAAATCGCTCTGAAAAGATATGAATTCCCGGTAACCAAGCAATGAGCTAGTCGGTTTTTGATAGCTCAGAATGTCCCCTACAAGCTGTATATATGGAATAGTTGCCTAAATTTAGTTGAGTATTTTTTTGGAATTTTTTAAAATTTTATTTTTGGCTCCCCGTAGGGTGGTTCGACCCAAATCGCTCTGAAAAGATATGAATTCCCGGTAACCAAGCAATGAGCTAGTCGGTTTTTGATAGCTCAGAATGTCCCCTACAAGCTGTATATATGGAATAGTTGCCTAAATTTAGTTGAGTATTTTTTTGGAATTTTTTTGAAAAAATTTTTTGGCTCCCCGTAGGGTGGTTCGACCCAAATCGCTCTGAAAAGATATGAATTCCCGGTAACCAAGCAATGAGCTAGTCGTTTTTTGATAGCTCAGAATGTCCCCTACAAGCTGTATATATGGAAAAGTTGCCTAAATTTAGTTGAGTATTTTTTTGGAATTTTTTAAAATTTTATTTTTGGCTCCCCGTAGGGTGGTTCGACCCAAATCGCTCTGAAAAGATATGAATTCCCGGTAACCAAGCAATGAGCTAGTCGGTTTTTGATAGCTCAGAATGTCCCCTACAAGCTGTATATATGGAATAGTTGCCTAAATTTAGTTGAGTATTTTTTTGGAATTTTTTAAAATTTTATTTTTGGCTCCCCGTAGGGTGGTTCGACCCAAATCGCTCTGAAAAGATATGAATTCCCGGTAACCAAGCAATGAGCTAGTCGGTTTTTGATAGCTCAGAATGTCCCCTACAAGCTGTATTTATGGAAAAGTTGCCTAAATTTAGTTGAGTATTTTTTTGGAATTTTTTAAAATTTTATTTTTGGCTCCCCGTAGGGTGGTTCGACCCAAATCGCTCTGAAAAGATATGAATTCCCGGTAACCAAGCAATGAGCTAGTCGTTTTTTGATAGCTCAGAATGTCCCCTACAAGCTGTATATATGGAAAAGTTGCCTAAATTTAGTTGAGTATTTTTTTGGAATTTTTTTGAAAAAAATGTTTGGCTCCCCGTAGGGTGGTTCGACCCAAATCGCTCTGAAAAGATATGAATTCCCGGTAACCAAGCAATGAGCTAGTCGTTTTTTGATAGCTCAGAATGTCCCCTACAAGCTGTATATATGGAAAAGTTGCCTAAATTTAGTTGAGTATTTTTTTGGAATTTTTTAAAATTTTATTTTTGGCTCCCCGTAGGGTGGTTCGACCCAAATCGCTCTGAAAAGATATGAATTCCCGGTAACCAAGCAATGAGCTAGTCGGTTTTTGATAGCTCAGAATGTCCCCTACAAGCTGTATATATGGAAAAGTTGCCTAAATTTAGTTGAGTATTTTTTTGGAATTTTTTAAAATTTTATTTTTGGCTCCCCGTAGGGTGGTTCGACTCAAATCGCTCTGAAAAGATATGAATTCCCGGTAACCAAGCAATGAGCTAGTCGGTTTTTGATAGCTCAGAATGTCCCCTACAAGCTGTATATATGGAATAGTTGCCTAAATTTAGTTGAGTATTTTTTTGGAATTTTTTAAAATTTTATTTTTGGCTCCCCGTAGGGTGGTTCGACCCAAATCGCTCTGAAAAGATATGAATTCCCGGTAACCAAGCAATGAGCTAGTCGTTTTTTGATAGCTCAGAATGTCCCCTACAAGCTGTATATATGGAAAAGTTGCCTAAATTTAGTTGAGTATTTTTTTTGGAATTTTTTTGAAAAAAATGTTTGGCTCCCCGTAGGGTGGTTCGACCCAAATCGCTCTGAAAAGATATGAATTCCCGGTAACCAAGCAATGAGCTAGTCGTTTTTTGATAGCTCAGAATGTCCCCTACAAGCTGTATATATGGAAAAGTTGCCTAAATTTAGTTGAGTATTTTTTTGGAATTTTTTTGAAAAAAATTTTGGCTCCCCGTAGGGTGGTTCGACCCAAATCGCTCTGAAAAGATATGAATTCCCGGTAACCAAGCAATGAGCTAGTCGGTTTTTGATAGCTCAGAATGTCCCCTACAAGCTGTATATATGGAATAGTTGCCTAAATTTAGTTGAGTATTTTTTTGGAATTTTTTAAAATTTTATTTTTGGCTCCCCGTAGGGTGGTTCGACCCAAATCGCTCTGAAAAGATATGAATTCCCGGTAACCAAGCAATGAGCTAGTCGTTTTTTGATAGCTCAGAATGTCCCCTACAAGCTGTATATATGGAAAAGTTGCCTAAATTTAGTTGAGTATTTTTTTGGAATTTTTTTGAAAAAAATTTTTGGCTCCCCGTAGGGTGGTTCGACCCAAATCGCTCTGAAAAGATATGAATTCCCGGTAACCAAGCAATGAGCTAGTCGGTTTTTGATAGCTCAGAATGTCCCCTACAAGCTGTATATATGGAATAGTTGCCTAAATTTAGTTGAGTATTTTTTTGGAATTTTTTAAAATTTTATTTTTGGCTCCCCGTAGGGTGGTTCGACCCAAATCGCTCTGAAAAGATATGAATTCCCGGTAACCAAGCAATGAGCTAGTCGTTTTTTGATAGCTCAGAATGTCCCCTACAAGCTGTATATATGGAAAAGTTGCCTAAATTTAGTTGAGTATTTTTTTGGAATTTTTTTGAAAAAAATTTTTGGCTCCCCGTAGGGTGGTTCGACCCAAATCGCTCTGAAAAGATATGAATTCCCGGTAACCAAGCAATGAGCTAGTCGGTTTTTGATAGCTCAGAATGTCCCCTACAAGCTGTATATATGGAAAAGTTGCCTAAATTTAGTTGAGTATTTTTTTGGAATTTTTTAAAATTTTATTTTTGGCTCCCCGTAGGGTGGTTCGACCCAAATCGCTCTGAAAAGATATGAATTCCCGGTAACCAAGCAATGAGCTAGTCGGTTTTTGATAGCTCAGAATGTCCCCTACAAGCTGTATATATGGAAAAGTTGCCTAAATTTAGTTGAGTATTTTTTTGGAATTTTTTAAAATTTTATTTTTGGCTCCCCGTAGGGTGGTTCGACCCAAATCGCTCTGAAAAGATATGAATTCCCGGTAACCAAGCAATGAGCTAGTCGGTTTTTGATAGCTCAGAATGTCCCCTACAAGCTGTATATATGGAATAGTTGCCTAAATTTAGTTGAGTATTTTTTTGGAATTTTTTAAAATTTTATTTTTGGCTCCCCGTAGGGTGGTTCGACCCAAATCGCTCTGAAAAGATATGAATTCCCGGTAACCAAGCAATGAGCTAGTCGGTTTTTGATAGCTCAGAATGTCCCCTACAAGCTGTATATATGGAAAAGTTGCCTAAATTTAGTTGAGTATTTTTTTGGAATTTTTTAAAATTTTATTTTTGGCTCCCCGTAGGGTGGTTCGACCCAAATCGCTCTGAAAAGATATGAATTCCCGGTAACCAAGCAATGAGCTAGTCGTTTTTTGATAGCTCAGAATGTCCCCTACAAGCTGTATATATGGAAAAGTTGCCTAAATTTAGTTGAGTATTTTTTTGGAATTTTTTTGAAAAAAATGTTTGGCTCCCCGTAGGGTGGTTCGACCCAAATCGCTCTGAAAAGATATGAATTCCCGGTAACCAAGCAATGAGCTAGTCGTTTTTTGATAGCTCAGAATGTCCCCTACAAGCTGTATATATGGAAAAGTTGCCTAAATTTAGTTGAGTATTTTTTTGGAATTTTTTAAAATTTTATTTTTGGCTCCCCGTAGGGTGGTTCGACCCAAATCGCTCTGAAAAGATATGAATTCCCGGTAACCAAGCAATGAGCTAGTCGTTTTTTGATAGCTCAGAATGTCCCCTACAAGCTGTATATATGGAAAAGTTGCCTAAATTTAGTTGAGTATTTTTTTGGAATTTTTTTGAAAAAAATGTTTGGCTCCCCGTAGGGTGGTTCGACCCAAATCGCTCTGAAAAGATATGAATTCCCGGTAACCAAGCAATGAGCTAGTCGTTTTTTGATAGCTCAGAATGTCCCCTACAAGCTGTATATATGGAAAAGTTGCCTAAATTTAGTTGAGTATTTTTTTGGAATTTTTTTGAAAAAAATGTTTGGCTCCCCGTAGGGTGGTTCGACCCAAATCGCTCTGAAAAGATATGAATTCCCGGTAACCAAGCAATGAGCTAGTCGGTTTTTGATAGCTCAGAATGTCCCCTACAAGCTGTATATATGGAAAAGTTGCCTAAATTTAGTTGAGTATTTTTTTGGAATTTTTTTGAAAAAAATTTTTGGCTCCCCGTAGGGTGGTTCGACCCAAATCGCTCTGAAAAGATATGAATTCCCGGTAACCAAGCAATGAGCTAGTCGGTTTTTGATAGCTCAGAATGTCCCCTACAAGCTGTATATATGGAAAAGTTGCCTAAATTTAGTTGAGTATTTTTTTGGAATTTTTTAAAATTTTATTTTTGGCTCCCCGTAGGGTGGTTCGACCCAAATCGCTCTGAAAAGATATGAATTCCCGGTAACCAAGCAATGAGCTAGTCGTTTTTTGATAGCTCAGAATGTCCCCTACAAGCTGTATATATGGAAAAGTTGCCTAAATTTAGTTGAGTATTTTTTTGGAATTTTTTTGAAAAAAATGTTTGGCTCCCCGTAGGGTGGTTCGACCCAAATCGCTCTGAAAAGATATGAATTCCCGGTAACCAAGCAATGAGCTAGTCGTTTTTTGATAGCTCAGAATGTCCCCTACAAGCTGTATATATGGAAAAGTTGCCTAAATTTAGTTGAGTATTTTTTTGGAATTTTTTGAAAAAAATGTTTGGCTCCCCGTAGGGTGGTTCGACCCAAATCGCTCTGAAAAGATATGAATTCCCGGTAACCAAGCAATGAGCTAGTCGTTTTTTGATAGCTCAGAATGTCCCCTACAAGCTGTATATATGGAATAGTTGCCTAAATTTAGTTGAGTATTTTTTTGGAATTTTTTAAAATTTTATTTTTGGCTCCCCGTAGGGTGGTTCGACCCAAATCGCTCTGAAAAGATATGAATTCCCGGTAACCAAGCAATGAGCTAGTCGTTTTTTGATAGCTCAGAATGTCCCCTACAAGCTGTATATATGGAAAAGTTGCCTAAATTTAGTTGAGTATTTTTTTGGAATTTTTTAAAATTTTATTTTTGGCTCCCCGTAGGGTGGTTCGACCCAAATCGCTCTGAAAAGATATGAATTCCCGGTAACCAAGCAATGAGCTAGTCGTTTTTTGATAGCTCAGAATGTCCCCTACAAGCTGTATATATGGAAAAGTTGCCTAAATTTAGTTGAGTATTTTTTTGGAATTTTTTAAAATTTTATTTTTGGCTCCCCGTAGGGTGGTTCGACCCAAATCGCTCTGAAAAGATATGAATTCCCGGTAACCAAGCAATGAGCTAGTCGTTTTTTGATAGCTCAGAATGTCCCCTACAAGCTGTATATATGGAATAGTTGCCTAAATTTAGTTGAGTATTTTTTTGGAATTTTTTAAAATTTTATTTTTGGCTCCCCGTAGGGTGGTTCGACCCAAATCGCTCTGAAAAGATATGAATTCCCGGTAACCAAGCAATGAGCTAGTCGGTTTTTGATAGCTCAGAATGTCCCCTACAAGCTGTATATATGGAAAAGTTGCCTAAATTTAGTTGAGTATTTTTTTGGAATTTTTTAAAATTTTATTTTTGGCTCCCCGTAGGGTGGTTCGACCCAAATCGCTCTGAAAAGATATGAATTCCCGGTAACCAAGCAATGAGCTAGTCGTTTTTTGATAGCTCAGAATGTCCCCTACAAGCTGTATATATGGAAAAGTTGCCTAAATTTAGTTGAGTATTTTTTTGGAATTTTTTTGAAAAAAATGTTTGGCTCCCCGTAGGGTGGTTCGACCCAAATCGCTCTGAAAAGATATGAATTCCCGGTAACCAAGCAATGAGCTAGTCGTTTTTTGATAGCTCAGAATGTCCCCTACAAGCTGTATATATGGAAAAGTTGCCTAAATTTAGTTGAGTATTTTTTTGGAATTTTTTTGAAAAAAATGTTTGGCTCCCCGTAGGGTGGTTCGACCCAAATCGCTCTGAAAAGATATGAATTCCCGGTAACCAAGCAATGAGCTAGTCGTTTTTTGATAGCTCAGAATGTCCCCTACAAGCTGTATATATGGAAAAGTTGCCTAAATTTAGTTGAGTATTTTTTTGGAATTTTTTTGAAAAAAATTTTGGCTCCCCGTAGGGTGGTTCGACCCAAATCGCTCTGAAAAGATATGAATTCCCGGTAACCAAGCAATGAGCTAGTCGGTTTTTGATAGCTCAGAATGTCCCCTACAAGCTGTATATATGGAATAGTTGCCTAAATTTAGTTGAGTATTTTTTTGGAATTTTTTAAAATTTTATTTTTGGCTCCCCGTAGGGTGGTTCGACCCAAATCGCTCTGAAAAGATATGAATTCCCGGTAACCAAGCAATGAGCTAGTCGTTTTTTGATAGCTCAGAATGTCCCCTACAAGCTGTATATATGGAAAAGTTGCCTAAATTTAGTTGAGTATTTTTTTGGAATTTTTTTGAAAAAAATTTTTGGCTCCCCGTAGGGTGGTTCGACCCAAATCGCTCTGAAAAGATATGAATTCCCGGTAACCAAGCAATGAGCTAGTCGGTTTTTGATAGCTCAGAATGTCCCCTACAAGCTGTATATATGGAAAAGTTGCCTAAATTTAGTTGAGTATTTTTTTGGAATTTTTTAAAATTTTATTTTTGGCTCCCCGTAGGGTGGTTCGACCCAAATCGCTCTGAAAAGATATGAATTCCCGGTAACCAAGCAATGAGCTAGTCGGTTTTTGATAGCTCAGAATGTCCCCTACAAGCTGTATATATGGAATAGTTGCCTAAATTTAGTTGAGTATTTTTTTTGGAATTTTTTAAAATTTTATTTTTGGCTCCCCGTAGGGTGGTTCGACCCAAATCGCTCTGAAAAGATATGAATTCCCGGTAACCAAGCAATGAGCTAGTCGGTTTTTGATAGCTCAGAATGTCCCCTACAAGCTGTATATATGGAATAGTTGCCTAAATTTAGTTGAGTATTTTTTTTGAATTTTTTTTGAAAAAAAATTTTGGCTCCCCGTAGGGTGGTTCGACCCAAATCGCTCTGAAAAGATATGAATTCCCGGTAACCAAGCAATGAGCTAGTCGTTTTTTGATAGCTCAGAATGTCCCCTACAAGCTGTATATATGGAAAAGTTGCCTAAATTTAGTTGAGTATTTTTTTGGAATTTTTTTGAAAAAAAATTTTGGCTCCCCGTAGGGTGGTTCGACCCAAATCGCTCTGAAAAGATATGAATTCCCGGTAACCAAGCAATGAGCTAGTCGGTTTTTGATAGCTCAGAATGTCCCCTACAAGCTGTATATATGGAATAGTTGCCTAAATTTAGTTGAGTATTTTTTTGGAATTTTTTAAAATTTTATTTTTGGCTCCCCGTAGGGTGGTTCGACCCAAATCGCTCTGAAAAGATATGAATTCCCGGTAACCAAGCAATGAGCTAGTCGGTTTTTGATAGCTCAGAATGTCCCCTACAAGCTGTATATATGGAATAGTTGCCTAAATTTCGTTTAGTATTTTTTTGGAATTTTCATAAAAATAAAATAAGATTTTACGAGGACTCTGTATCTGAAGATTTGCACACAATGGCGCACTCTCGCGGAATTTTTCGAAACCTTGTATCCAAACAAACCACTCCGACCTTCTGGAACTGTGTCGGTAATGTAGTTTCGATTCTTAAAATAGATTTTTGAGATCAAGTCAGGAATGTGGAGTATCATATGAAAAGGGCTCATTAGCATTTTGAAAGCCGGGACTATTTTTAAAATTTCTAGGCTACAGGGAACTATTTAACAAACCACGCAATGATGAAGGTAAGCTTTTCTTTTGCCCTACGAGTTTAGTGAACAAGTTCACACAAGTCTGATGATTAGCAAAATTGTTAAAACTGTTAGCGTGGTAATCCACCTGGTTCTCGTGTTGGTCTAAAAATAGAAACAGGCTCTGTTACTCCCCATATTATTTTTTTTTAATTTGTAAGGAAATTCGACGCCAACATTTCAAAAAGCATCATGTACAAACCATGCGTTTTGAGAAAAACGCATTTGAATGTTGAGCATCCATTTTCAATTCCCATTTTAATATAAAAGCAAAATAAGATGTTCTAATGATAACAAACGATGAAAAACGTTGCTTTTATTGATACTTGATCATCCAAATTCAATAAAACATCATTTCCCTAATTTTATTTGAGTAAAACAAACATAACTCCTTTTGAAATCACCAACGTCGATATCACCCTGCTGTCATTGAGGGGGGCGCTTTGTTATGATTCGTTTTTCTTCGCCGAATGTACATGGCGCTTTGTTCATGATGCTTTTTTTTCGTCACGAGGTTCATGTAGTCTTTTGTTTGACAGGTTGACAGGGCTATATAAACAGGGACTGCTGATGGCAGAGACTTTGTTTATGTTACTTTATTTAAAATCAATATTAAACAGACTTTACTGAAGTAATTTTTGCTCATTTTTGGTGGAGAGGTAGCTTATTAGGAGTACTTTCAGAATATGCAATAACCCAGAAGGTGTCAAAATGTACATGATGCCTTTTGAAATGTTACCGTCGAAATGTTCGCGCTAGGCCGTTGCAATAGTAGTTTATGCAACAAGTTGCAAAAAGAGGATTTTTTCATCACGAGTCGTACATTTATCCAACGAGGTTCACCGAGTTGGATAAATACGACGAGTGCTGAAAAAATCAAGTTTTGCAACGAGTTCCATACAACATTTTTTGCAATTTCGAAAAACACCCATTGAGTGAAATTTTAAGTCTAATTTTCATGTACTTTGTCAATAAATCGTTTAAATCAAAAAAAAATTTGAGAAGTGTTTCTTTTCGAAACAAGTGCTGAAAAGTTCAACTTTTCAGCACCCATTTCAGTGCTGAAAAGTAGAACTTTTCAGCATTTATTTTGAAAAGTGTTGCTATTCGATTCTGTTATTTTTGGTACAGAAAAGTAGGCTATTTCGTCGTTCAAGAATGACAGGAAAAGTAAGTAGTTTCACGACGGAATTGCAAAAATATATTTTTTGAAGTTTATGTCCCTCGACTCTGACCAAAGTCATGGGGGGGTTTTAACATTTGAATGAAAAGAGAGTTGAAAAATGCATTATACACTTGTCCAGTTGTTTTGCAATCATTAGTTTCCAAAATACCTAAGTATTGGCGCACATTTATTATTTTTGACATAGGACTATGTCTCTACTTACTATATTGGGGGGCCAGTTCAGAAATTCGATCCAAAGCGTCACATTTGAGCGTTCAAAAAAATGGGACATTTCGAACGCTTATATCTTATTTCCCTGTGAATTAATCCAGACGGTTGAACCACCAATCGAAAGGGGAAGACTTCAGCTATCGTTTAACTACATAGAAAGTTTGACTAAACATAGTTAAAGCACTTAAAACATGCAATCAAAATAAGTAATTTTTCAGTACAAATCGGACAGATGACCAATCAGAGCGAGCGTATGCATTCGAGGCCGCGCCCCTTTTGTGCCGTTCTCCGGCTGTGCCGCTATTTAAGCAGAAAATTTCGCAAAAGCAAGTCACTTTGGAACGAGCACTCGAACTGTGCACATCGGGCCGGCGCGGAGCAACAGCAGCAGCAGCCAATAGAAGAAGAGGACCACCAGCAGCAGAAGGAGGAAATTCGAGCGAAGCGGACCGGTGGAAGTCGCTATGATGCTGCGGTTCTCATGTAAAATGGCCATTTCGACAGTGGTGGCCAAAACCTGGAGTGGCCGATGCCCTCAAAGCAGGTTCCCCCGGGGCCCGGTGGAACATTTACAGAACCATACGAGTTGTAACAATATGGGTATCAAAATTCATGGTTTTTGATACTGAACATGCCAATGGCCATTTCGACAGTGGTGGCCACAACCTGGAGTGGCCGGTGCCCTCAAAGAAGGTTCCCCCGGGGCCCGGAGGGCCTTTTACAGAACCATACGAGTTGTGGCAATATTGGTATCAAAACTCATGGTTTTTGATACTGAACATGAAAATTGCCATTTCGACAGTGTTGGCCACAACCTGGAGTGGCCGGTGATCTCAAAGCAGGTTCCCCCGGGACCCGGGGGAACTTTTACAGAACCATACGAGTTTAGGCAATATGGATATCAAAATTCATGGTTTTTGATACTGAAAATGATAATGGCCATTTCGACAGTGGTGGCCAAAACCTGGAGTGGCCGCTGCCCTCAAAGAAGGTTTCCCCGGGGCCTGGGGGGACATTTACAGAACCATACGAGTTTTGGCAATATGGGTATCAAAATTCATGGTTTTTGATACTGAACATGAAAATTGACATTTCGACAGTGGTGGCCACAACCTGGATTGGCCGGTGATCTCAAAGCAGGTTCCCCCGGGGCCCGGAGGGCCTTTTACAGAACCATACGAGTTGTGGCAATATTGGTATCAAAATTCATGGTTTTGATACTGAACATGCAAGTTGACGTTTCGACCGTAGTGCTAACAACCTGGAGTTGCCGGTGATCTCAAAGCAGGTTCCCCGGGGCCCGGAGGGCCTTTTACAGAACCATACGAGTTGTGGCAATATGGGTATCAAAATTCATGGTTTTGATACTGAACATGAAAATTGCCATTTCGACAGTGTTGGCCACAACCTGGAGTGGCCGGTGATCTCAAAGCAGGTTCCCCCGGGGCCCGGGGGGACTTTTACAGAACCATACGAGTTTTGGCAATATGGGTATCAAAATTCATGGTTTTTGATACTGAAAATGATAATGGCCATTTCGACAGTGGTGGCCAAAACCTGGAGTGGCCGCTGCCCTCAAAGAAGGTTTCCCCGGGGCCTGGGGGGACATTTACAGAACCATACGAGTTTTGGCAATATGGGTATCAAAATTGATGGTTTTTGATACTGAACATGAAAATTGACATTTCGACAGTGGTGGCCACAACCTGGAGTGACCGGTGATCTCAAAGCAGGTTCCCCCGGGGCCCGGAGGGCCTTTTACAGAACCATACGAGTTGTGACAATATGGGTATCAAAATGCATGGTTTTGATACTGAACATGAAAATTGCCATTTCGACAGTGTTGGCCACAACCTGGAGTGGCCGGTGATCTCAAAGCAGGTTCCCCGGGGCCCGGAGGGCCTTTTACAGAACCATACGAGTTGTGGCAATATGGGTATCAAAATTCATGGTTTTGATGCTGAACATGAAAATTGCCATTTCGACAGTGTTGGCCACAACCTGGAGTGGCCGGTGATCTCAAAGCAGGTTCCCCCGGGGCCCGGGGGGACTTTTACAGAACCATACGAGTTTTGGCAATATGGGTATCAAAATTCATGGTTTTTGATACTGAAAATGATAATGGCCATTTCGACAGTGGTGGCCAAAACCTGGAGTGGCCGCTGCCCTCAAAGAAGGTTTCCCCGGGGCCTGGGGGGACATTTACAGAACCATACGAGTTTTGGCAATATGGGTATCAAAATTCATGGTTTTGATACTGAACATGAAAATTGCCATTTCGACAGTGTTGGCCACAACCTGGAGTGGCCGGTGATCTCAAAGCAGGTTCCCGCGGGGCCCGGAGGGCTTTTTACAGAACCATACGAGTTGTGGCAATATGGGTATCAAAATTCATGGTTTTTGATACTGAAAATGATAATGGCCATTTCGACAGTGGTGGCCAAAACCTGGAGTGGCCGCTGCCCTCATGGAAGGTTCACCTTGAGGGAACATTTATGACAAATTTGGCAAAAAAACTATGAAACAAAATAAAATAATCTTATTCCAGATTTCACTAGCAATCCAAAAACTCATTCTAATTGTTTGGTCCTATGTCTTTCGGTTATGTCTCTGACATACCATCTTGAACTTTTTTGCAAAAAAAAAAGTGTGCAAATTACACGTACGCGACCGCCGGGACCGATACATGTAACCAGTATACAATGTACAGGATACGTAGAGCTACATTGGCGTTCGTAGGCTACATTCACACCGACGATTTGGCCGTGCGAGCAAGGGCGCGGTCTTTGTATGCTTGGATGATATTATCAGCAGTCGGTATCCAAGTAACCACAAGCACTAAATTGAAGTATTAATTCAGTACTAAATCAGCACTGGAATGTTTTGAAGTATTAAATAAGCTTTGCGAATGCTTCAAAGTACCAAGACTTTTTGCAGCCTTTACTACTGGAATTAAATTATGACCTTGAAAATGTGCTTCAAAGCATTTGATGTTTATCAACAAAGTAACCCATCGATACGGGAAACATTTCAACCAGGCACGCTCTTATTGACTTTAATCCTTCTCCCGTCATACCGTTCTAGTAAGCGTGCGGGCTAAGGCGCAGTTCCCCCAGAGTGCATCAGTTTTATTTTTGCGTTAACTGGGTTCAATTCCCGCTGATTGAAGTGTTTTTTTTTGTTTTTTTTTTTGGTGCAAAACCGCAGCCTGTAATTAAGTCAAATTTTTCAAACATATTCCCATAGCACAAAGGACAATATCAAAAGTTCTCTGGTAAATTGAATGACTTTTCTCACAAGCAAAAAGTTGCTTTCCGGAAGTCTGATACACTTTGTGAAATTTTGCCAACCGTGGACCAAGCACTCCTCGGAAAAGCAGTTCCCGTTAGCCGTTAGCCAGTGCTTGTCCCTTTTAACCCGTAATTAATTGTACTGGACTTGACTGGCTGGCCGCAATTTACTGAGTGATAATCGATAATTTCCGTCCAACAAAATCACAACGGAAACTAGAACAGCAAAAAGAAAGTCTAAATTAATGTTCGATGCATCAACCACATCGATTAAAACTTTCAAAACCAATACTCAATTCCGAATACATCAGTTGGCTGGCGCGCATCCTGGAGATCGACGAGAATCACACTGCATCGATTTTTGACCCTTCGTCGCCAAGTTGACAAGTTGTCAAGTTGAGCTTCGAATACTGACGCGAGAATGCTGGCGCATTTATTTTGTGTAGTTGAGCTTCGAATACTGGCGCGAGAATGCTGGCGCATTTATTTTGTGGCTCGACTTATCCGGCTACAATCAATTTGTTTCCCGTGCGCTCCTAAAATTGCCCAAATGTAGACTTCATTTTAGTAAGTTTATTTAACAGGGTTCATTGGATTCCAATAGGAGCTTTCTAAGCTTTTCATCGTTTATATCGTTTTCAAAGTTTTCAATGCTGGCGACGCCAATAGGGGGATGGCGTCGCTATTTTTAGACCACATTTTCCACTTTTGCTCATCGAAACCGACTACTTTATCGACTTCATTTTGCTGGGCGAGATAGGACGCCGTCTATTTTTAGACGATGACTCAGCACTTTTACACTCTTGCGCTTAAAAAAACCAGGTGGCAGCACGATGTAACGCCACGTCCCTATGGCTTTATACCTAAGGTTCTTGCAATTGAGTGTGTAGTGGTGCGGTTGTTAAAAATAGCTATCTCTGACTCTGTCACTTTCGTTGAAGCTAAAGCCGAAAACCAAAACTGCGGTGTGCGTTGTCACTGGCGCATGGGAAGCTTGCTATGATCGCGTTTGTCATAAACGCTTGTTTGATTACAAACGTACAAACATATAGTACGATTAAAAATATTCTTTTGGTGAAAATTGTGTTCTTTTGGAAATCATATAATTTATAATACATTGGAAATCATATAATTTATAAGACTTTCTGACGTTATAAATAAACACAGTCGATGTCATGAATTGAAAAAAGTTCTACCATTGTTATATTCTTTAGTAAGAAAGGCTCTATCTCACCCCAGGTGGGATTAAATCGGGTTTTTTTGCCTTCCTCACCTTACTGAGGAAAGGCTATAAAATCACTCGAAAAATGAACTTCTTTATTTGACCACCTAGACCCACCTTCACGTATACCTATCGACTCAGAATCATGTTCTGAGCAAATGTCTGTGTGGATGTGTGTAGGTGGGTGGACAAAAAAATTGTCACTCGATTATCTCCGGACTGGATGAACGGATTTTGACCGTATTAGTCTCATTCGATCCGTCTTGGGGTCCCATAGGTCTCTATTTAAAATCAGCAAGTTTAGTTAAGTACTTCAAAAGTTATGCTAAAAAAACTATCTTGACTACATTTCAGAAGATTGTAAAAAGGGTGGTTTTTGTAAGAAAGCCCGTCATGCTATACATTTTTATAAAGGTATTGAAAAGACCTTTCCAACGAGCCCAAAACATTGAAGATCTGACAACCCTATCAAAAGTTATAAGCACTTAAGTGTTATTTATCCACTTTTTTGAGGCCGGATCTCATAAAATTTGATGAAAACGTTGTCCGGATCTACCATGCGACACATCGTTAGATGGGTAATCAAAAGACCTTTCCAACGAGCCCAAAACATTGATGATCTGACAACCCTATCAAAAGTTATAAGCACTAAAGTGTTATGTATTCTTTTTGTTTAGGCCGGATCTCATATATATTGATGAAAGCCTTGTCCGGATCTACCATGCGACACATCGTTAGATGGGTAATCAAAAGACCTTTTCAATGATGCCAAAACATTGAAGATCTGACAACCCTATCAAAAGTTATAAGCACTTAAGTGTTATTTATCCACTTTTTTTTAGGCCGGATCTCATAAATTTTGATGAAAACGTTGTCCGGATCTACCATGCGACACATCGTTAGATGGGTAATCAAAAGACCTTTCCAATGATGCCAAAACATTGAAGATCTGACAACCCTATCAAAAGTTATAAGCACTTAAGTGTTATTTATCCACTTTTTTGAGGCCGGATCTCATAAATTTTGATGAAAACGTTGTCCGGATCTACCATGCGACACATCGTTAGATGGGTAATGAAAAGACTGATACTGAGTATCACGTGCTTTAGCTGCTGCAACCGACGACTTCTGGTGAACATTCGGAGGCTTGCGATCGAGGACCTAAATCGGTTTACAAATATTTGAGAAGTTGCAGCTGCTGACGCCGATTCTAGGGCCGGAACGGACATCGATACGGTGTGCAGGGCTAAGCATTTATGCTGCTTAAGTCGCGGTCACTATGCAGCATTGCGAAGATTCGGGCACTGGGCAACGTGTAAATGGGACGGCACAATTTTATCCGTCTGGGCCATTCAAGTTTGAGGTGTCGTTTCATTTTTCACGCCAATCCTGTAAAAAATAAATCAAAATTATGTTTAGAAACCGGCAAACAACATATTTTTTATACTTACATAAATGAGAAAGAAAAGTTGTCTTCCACTTTGGAACCATTCTGAATGATTCATTTATTTTTAAGTTTTTTCCGCAGTTTTGCTTCACTTTTTGTCTCGTCTTAAGGAATTAAATTCAACGATGTAAACAACGGTAGGCTCAAAATATTCATCTGTCATTCTCCTGAACAACACCGAAGCTCTGACATTGACAGTTGATTAAACTGTTATACAACTTTTTCCTGACAGTTAAAGGCTGCGTGCTTAATATGAGCGTCGGCCCGTGTAAGACCATCTCCACCGGGCGCGCGCAGTAAGGATTTGGAAGCGCTCCACTATCACTCATCCCCACACCGGTCGCTCACAAACGCGCTCATAAAATAGCAGTTCGACCCTCGGTGAACAGCGGGTGACCAAATTTAGTCGCCCGCTAGTAGCGCGCACAAATATTTGACATCTGCTTGAAGTTAAAGGAAACTCAAGGTTTTTTTTTTAAATGGACTTTTTATGGTTCCACGGAACTGGACATTGATGATGGACAATTTCATTGTACTGGCCACAATCCGGATTGGCCCAGGTTCCCCGGGGGATGTTCCGTTGGAAGGATATTGGCGGTACCTATGAATATGGACAGTGTTGGTGTCAAACTTCACGATTTTTTAAATCGCATATGAACATTTCGAAAATGGACATTTTTAGTGGACTGGCTGTGACCCGGATGGTTCCGGGTTTCCGCGAGGATGTTCCGTTAAGCGGATATTGGCAGCACCGTATGAATATGGGCAATATTGGTGTCAAACTTCACGGTTTTCAAAATCACATATGGAAATCACGAAAATGGACATTGTGAGTGGACTGGCCACAATCCGAATTGGTTCGGGTTCCCCCGGGGATGTTCCGTTGAGCGGATATTGGCGGCACCGTATGAATATGGGCAATATTGGTGTCAAACTTCACGGTTTTCAAAATCACATATGGAAATTACGAAAATGGACATTGTGAGTGGACTGGCCACAATCCGAATTGGTCCGGGTTCCCATGGGGATGTTCCTTTGAGCGGATATTGGCGGCACCGTATGAATATGGGCAATATTGGTGTCAAACTTCACGATTTTCAATATCACATATGGAAATTACGAAAACTGACATTTTAAACGGACTGGCCAGAACCCGGATTGTTCCGGGTTCACCGGAAGATGTTCCGTTGGAGGGACATTGGCGGCAACCATGAATATGGGCAATATTGGTGTTAAACTTCACGATTTTCAAAATCACATATGGAAATCACGAAAATGGACATTGTGAGTGGACTGGCCACAATCCGAATTTGTCCGGGTTCCCCTGGCGATGTTCCGTTGAAGGTAAATTGAAAGAATTTATTTTTTGAATTTATTTAAATTGTGGATTGTGGATGACTTTAGAAAAAATCATTTGATATTTCTTTTCAACTTCAATATTTCTTATTTATTTATTTGTGCCGATAAGGTCTCTTCAACGAAACATACTCCGGGGAACTCGGACTGATGCAGTTTGTGACGAATAAACTTTATAAGTTCATTTTCGTAATTTCGATAGGTGATTTTGAAAACCGTGAAGTTTGACACTAACATATACATATAACTTCCCCCGGGGAACCCGGAACTGCCTGGAGTGAGGTCAGTTCACTCAAAAAGTCCATTTTCGTAATTTTCATATGTGATTCTGAAAATTATGAAGTTTGATACCAATATTGCCCATATTCATACTGTGCTGCCAATGTCCTTCCAACGGAACATTCCTCGGGGAACCCGGAACCATCCGGGTTGTGGCCAGTTCGTTAAAAATGTCAATTTTCATAATTTTTACATGTGATTTTGAAAATCGTGAAGTTCGACACCAATATTGCCCACACTATGCGCTGCCGCAAATGTCCCCTCAACGAAACATCCGATTCGGGTTGTGGCCAGTCCGTTTAAAATTTCCATTTTCGTAATTTTCATATGTGATTTTGAAAATCGTGAAGTTTGACACCAATATTGCCCATATTCATACGGTGCCGCCAATATCCGCTCAACGGAACATCCCCGGGGGAACCCGGACCAATCCAGGTTGCGGCCAATCCAGTTTTGCCTTCCTCACCTTACTGAGGAAAGGCTATAAAATCACTCGAAAACTGAACTTCTCAATTAGACCTCCTAGACCCACCTTCATGTATACCTATCGACTCAGAATCGAATTCTGAGCAAATGTCTGTGTGTGTGTGTGTGTGTGTGTGTGTGTGTGTGTGTGTGTGTGTGTGTGTGTGTGTGTGTGTGTGTGTGTGTGTGTGTGTGTGTGTGTGTGTGTGTGTGTGTGTGTGTGTGTGTGTGTGTGTGTGTGTGTGTGTGTAGGGATGTGGGTCTTTGCACCAAAAAATATGCACTCGATTATCTCAGCACTGGCTTAACCGATTTGGACCGTTTTGGTCTCATTCGATTCGTCTTGGGGTCCCATAAGTCCCTATTGAAAATTATGAAGTTTAGTAAAGTACTTCAAAAGTTATGCTAAAAAAACGATTTTGACTAAAGTCCGGAAGATTGTAAAAAGGGTGGTTTTTGTAAGAAACTCCAGCATGTAATACATTTTTAGAAAGGTATTTAAAAGACCTTTCCAACGCGACCAATACATTGAAGATCTGACAACCCTATCAAAAGTTATTAGCAATTAAGTGTTATTTATGCACTTTTTGGTAGCCGGATCTCAGACATCACGATGAAAACGTTGTCCGGATCTATCATGCAACCCGTCGTTGAACAGGTAATCAAAAGAACTTTCCAACGCGTCCAAAACATTGAAGATCTGACAACCCTATCAAAAGTTATAAGCACTTAAGAGTTATTTATACACTTTTTGGAGGCTAGTTCTCAGATATTTAGATGAAAACGTATTCCAAATATATCATGCGACCTATCTTTGGATAGGTAATTTAGAGACCTTCCCACGAGCGTGTCTATTTTGGATAGCATTACCCTTTGAATGAGAGGAAGGCACCAACCACCTAAGGGTGGATTAAGTAACGTTTTTTCTGTATAGCGGTGTATGCACTGCGGAAGGAATCGATCAAGAAAAATTTCAAATGGACAGCAGCGGCAGCAGAAGCAAGCCAGAGAGGGTGAAGAAAAGCCCAAAGATATCGCTCCCTCTCATTTGTTCTGCTGTTCGTAAAGCTGTTTCTTGACCCCTTTCCTTCCGATCTGCGTACTAGCCTTATACTGGAACAAACAACCCAGAGTGACCCAGTGTCAGATTTGCAACTACTGTGGAGCACCACTGCGCATCAGACAAGAAGTGTAAACACAAGCCAAACGGTGCAAGTGTGTACACTCAAACCCCGATGGTTTGACACCAACTGTTGTCAAACGAACGGGGTCACTTTTTAGTTTGACACCCCTTTTACATGGAGTTCACAGACACTACCCAAGTAACCGCGAAGCACTAAATAGCAGCATTAAATCAGCATTATATTGGCATTTAATACCATCAAATAATGCTTCAAAACATTTAATCAGCACTTTTCCCTTGAGAAATATTTCAAGTGGCGCACAGAGATGCCGATTTAATGCTTCGCCGAAAGCTCGAACAAAAACAAACTGCTTTATCGACGTCAAGGCTGGGGGGAAAAAAACAGCTGCTCCACTCACACACTTGGTGGTGGGCCTACTTTGTTTTTTTCTCCTGTTACGTTTCATGTGTGAGTGTGACACTTTGATGTTATTCATTTTCTCGTCGATCTCCAGGATGCGCGCCAGCCAACTGATGTATTCGGAATTGAGTATTGGTTTTGAAAGTTTTAATCGATGTGGTTGATGCATCGAACATTAATTTAGACTTTCTTTTTGCTGTTCTAGTTTCCGTTGTGATTTTGTTGGACGGAAATTATCGATTATCACTCAGTAAATTGCGGCCAGCCAGTCAAGTCCAGTACAATTAATTACGGGTTAAAAGGGACAAGCACTGGCTAACGGCTAACGGGAACTGCTTTTCCGAGGAGTGCTTGGTCCACGGTTGGCAAAATTTCACAAAGTGTATCAGACTTCCGGAAAGCAGCTTTTTGCTTGTGAGAAAAGTCATTCAATTTACCAGAGAACTTTTGATATTGTCCTTTGTGCTATGGGAATATGTTTGAAAAATTTGACTTAATTACATGCTGCGGTTTTGTACCAAAAAAAAAACAAAAAAAAACACTTCAATCAGCGGGAATTGAACCCAGTTAACGCAAAAATAAAACTGATGCACTCTGGGGGAACTGCGCCTTAGCCCGCACGCTTACTAGAACGGTATGACGGGAGAAGGATTAAAGTCAATAAGAGCGTGCCTGGTTGAAATGTTTCCCGTATCGATGGGTTACTTTGTTGATAAACATCAAATGCTTTGAAGCACATTTTCAAGGTCATAATTTAATTCCAGTAGTAAAGGCTGCAAAAAGTCTTGGTACTTTGAAGCATTCGCAAAGCTTATTTAATACTTCAAAACATTCCAGTGCTGATTTAGTACTGAATTAATACTTCAATTTAGTGCTTGTGGTTACTTGGATACCGACTGCTGATAATATCATCCAAGCATACAAAGACCGCGCCCTTGCTCGCACGGCCAAATCGTCGGTGTGAATGTAGCCTACGAACGCCAATGTAGCTCTACGTATCCTGTACATTGTATACTGGTTACATGTATCGGTCCCGGCGGTCGCGTACGTGTAATTTGCACACTTTTTTTTTTTGCAAAAAAGTTCAAGATGGTATGTCAGAGGCATAACCGAAAGACATAGGACCAAACAATTAGAATGAGTTTTTGGATTGCTAGTGAAATCTGGAATAAGATTATTTTATTTTGTTTCATAGTTTTTTTGCCAAATTTGTCATAAATGTTCCCTCAAGGTGAACCTTCCATGAGGGCAGCGGCCACTCCAGGTTTTGGCCACCACTGTCGAAATGGCCATTATCATTTTCAGTATCAAAAACCATGAATTTTGATACCCATATTGCCACAACTCGTATGGTTCTGTAAAAAGCCCTCCGGGCCCCGCGGGAACCTGCTTTGAGATCACCGGCCACTCCAGGTTGTGGCCAACACTGTCACAATGGCAATTTTCATGTTCAGTATCAAAACCATGAATTTTGATACCCATATTGCCACAACTCGTATGGTTCTGTAAAAGGCCCTCCGGGCCCCGGGGAACCTGCTTTGAGATCACCGGCCACTCCAGGTTGTGGCCAACACTGTCGAAATGGCAATTTTCATGTTCAGCATCAAAACCATGAATTTTGATACCCATATTGCCACAACTCGTATGGTTCTGTAAAGGCCCTCCGGGCCCCGGGGAACCTGCTTTGAGATCACCGGCCACTCCAGGTTGTGGCCAACACTGTCGAAATGGCAATTTTCATGTTCAGTATCAAAACCATGCATTTTGATACCCATATTGCCACAACTCGTATGGTTCTGTAAAAGGCCCTCCGGGCCCCGGGGGAACCTGCTTTGAGATCACCGGTCACTCCAGGTTGTGGCCACTACCGTCGAAATGGCCATTTTCATGTTCAGTATCAAAACCATGAATTTTGATACCCATATTGCCAAAACTCGTATGGTTCTGTAAATGTCCCCCCAGGCCCCGGGGAAACCTTCTTTGAGGGCAGTGGCCACTCCAGGTTTTGGCCACCACTGTCGAAATGGCCATTATCATTTTCAGTATCAAAAACCATGAATTTTGATACCCATATTGCCAAAACTCGTATGGTTCTGTAAAAGTCCCCCCGGGCCCCGGGGGAACCTGCTTTGAGATCACCGGCCACTCCAGGTTGTGGCCAACACTGTCGAAATGGCAATTTTCATGTTCAGCATCAAAACCATGAATTTTGATACCCATATTGCCACAACTCGTATGGTTCTGTAAAGGCCCTCCGGGCCCCGGGGAACCTGCTTTGAGATCACCGGCCACTCCAGGTTGTGGCCAACACTGTCGAAATGGCAATTTTCATGTTCAGTATCAAAACCATGCATTTTGATACCCATATTGCCACAACTCGTATGGTTCTGTAAAAGGCCCTCCGGGCCCCGGGGGAACCTGCTTTGAGATCACCGGTCACTCCAGGTTGTGGCCACTACCGTCGAAATGGCCATTTTCATGTTCAGTATCAAAACCATGAATTTTGATACCCATATTGCCAAAACTCGTATGGTTCTGTAAATGTCCCCCCAGGCCCCGGGGAAACCTTCTTTGAGGGCAGTGGCCACTCCAGGTTTTGGCCACCACTGTCGAAATGGCCATTATCATTTTCAGTATCAAAAACCATGAATTTTGATACCCATATTGCCAAAACTCGTATGGTTCTGTAAAAGTCCCCCCGGGCCCCGGGGGAACCTGCTTTGAGATCACCGGCCACTCCAGGTTGTGGCCAACACTGTCGAAATGGCAATTTTCATGTTCAGCATCAAAACCATGAATTTTGATACCCATATTGCCACAACTCGTATGGTTCTGTAAAAGGCCCTCCGGGCCCCGGGGAACCTGCTTTGAGATCACCGGCCACTCCAGGTTGTGGCCAACACTGTCGAAATGGCAATTTTCATGTTCAGTATCAAAACCATGAATTTTGATACCCATATTGCCACAACTCGTATGGTTCTGTAAAAGGCCCTCCGGGCCCCGGGGGAACCTGCTTTGAGATCACCGGCCACTCCAGGTTGTGGCCACCACTGTCGAAATGGCAATTTTCATGTTCAGTATCAAAAACCATGAGTTTTGATACCAATATTGCCACAACTCGTATGGTTCTGTAAAAGGCCCTCCGGGCCCCGGGGGAACCTTCTTTGAGGGCACCGGCCACTCCAGGTTGTGGCCACCACTGTCGAAATGGCCATTGGCATGTTCAGTATCAAAAACCATGAATTTTGATACCCATATTGTTACAACTCGTATGGTTCTGTAAATGTTCCACCGGGCCCCGGGGGAACCTGCTTTGAGGGCATCGGCCACTCCAGGTTTTGGCCACCACTGTCGAAATGGCCATTTTACATGAGAACCGCAGCATCATAGCGACTTCCACCGGTCCGCTTCGCTCGAATTTCCTCCTTCTGCTGCTGGTGGTCCTCTTCTTCTATTGGCTGCTGCTGCTGTTGCTCCGCGCCGGCCCGATGTGCACAGTTCGAGTGCTCGTTCCAAAGTGACTTGCTTTTGCGAAATTATCTGCTTAAATAGCGGCACAGCCGGAGAACGGCACAAAAGGGGCGCGGCCTCGAATGCATACGCTCGCTCTGATTGGTCATCTGTCCGATTTGTACTGAAAAATTACTTATTTTGATTGCATGTTTTAAGTGCTTTAACTATGTTTAGTCAAACTTTCTATGTAGTTAAACGATAGCTGAAGTCTTCCCCTTTCGATTGGTGGTTCAACCGTCTGGATTAATTCACAGGGAAATAAGATATAAGCGTTCGAAATGTCCCATTTTTTTGAACGCTCAAATGTGACGCTTTGGATCGAATTTCTGAACTGGCCCCCCAATATAGTAAGTAGAGACATAGTCCTATGTCAAAAATAATAAATGTGCGCCAATACTTAGGTATTTTGGAAACTAATGATTGCAAAACAACTGGACAAGTGTATAATGCATTTTTCAACTCTCTTTTCATTCAAATGTTAAAACCCCCCCATGACTTTGGTCAGAGTCGAGGGACATAAACTTCAAAAAATATATTTGCAACGGCCTAGCGCGAACATTTCGACGGTAACATTTCAAAAGGCATCATGTACATTTTGACACCTTCTGGGTTATTGCATATTCTGAAAGTACTCCTAATAAGCTACCTCTCCACCAAAAATGAGCAAAAATTACTTCAGTAAAGTCTGTTTAATATTGATTTTAAATAAAGTAACATAAACAAAGTCTCTGCCATCAGCAGTCCCTGTTTATATAGCCCTGTCAACCTGTCAAACAAAAGACTACATGAACCTCGTGACGAAAAAAAAGCATCATGAACAAAGCGCCATGTACATTCGGCGAAGAAAAACGAATCATAACAAAGCGCCCCCCTCAATGACAGCAGGGTGATATCGACGTTGGTGATTTCAAAAGGAGTTATGTTTGTTTTACTCAAATAAAATTAGGGAAATGATGTTTTATTGAATTTGGATGATCAAGTATCAATAAAAGCAACGTTTTTCATCGTTTGTTATCATTAGAACATCTTATTTTGCTTTTATATTAAAATGGGAATTGAAAATGGATGCTCAACATTCAAATGCGTTTTTCTCAAAACGCATGGTTTGTACATGATGCTTTTTGAAATGTTGGCGTCGAATTTCCTTACAAATTAAAAAAAAATAATATGGGGAGTAACAGAGCCTGTTTCTATTTTTAGACCAACACGAGAACCAGGTGGATTACCACGCTAACAGTTTTAACAATTTTGCTAATCATCAGACTTGTGTGAACTTGTTCACTAAACTCGTAGGGCAAAAGAAAAGCTTACCTTCATCATTGCGTGGTTTGTTAAATAGTTCCCTGTAGCCTAGAAATTTTAAAAATAGTCCCGGCTTTCAAAATGCTAATGAGCCCTTTTCATATGATACTCCACATTCCTGACTTGATCTCAAAAATCTATTTTAAGAATCGAAACTACATTACCGACACAGTTCCAGAAGGTCGGAGTGGTTTGTTTGGATACAAGGTTTCGAAAAATTCCGCGAGAGTGCGCCATTGTGTGCAAATCTTCAGATACAGAGTCCTCGTAAAATCTTATTTTATTTTTATGAAAATTCCAAAAAAATACTAAACGAAATTTAGGCAACTATTCCATATATACAGCTTGTAGGGGACATTCTGAGCTATCAAAAACCGACTAGCTCATTGCTTGGTTACCGGGAATTCATATCTTTTCAGAGCGATTTGGGTCGAACCACCCTACGGGGAGCCAAAAATAAAATTTTAAAAAATTCCAAAAAAATACTCAACTAAATTTAGGCAACTATTCCATATATACAGCTTGTAGGGGACATTCTGAGCTATCAAAAACCGACTAGCTCATTGCTTGGTTACCGGGAATTCATATCTTTTCAGAGCGATTTGGGTCGAACCACCCTACGGGGAGCCAAAATTTTTTTTCAAAAAAATTCCAAAAAAATACTCAACTAAATTTAGGCAACTTTTCCATATATACAGCTTGTAGGGGACATTCTGAGCTATCAAAAAACGACTAGCTCATTGCTTGGTTACCGGGAATTCATATCTTTTCAGAGCGATTTGGGTCGAACCACCCTACGGGGAGCCAAAATTTTTTTTCAAAAAAAATTCAAAAAAATACTCAACTAAATTTAGGCAACTATTCCATATATACAGCTTGTAGGGGACATTCTGAGCTATCAAAAACCGACTAGCTCATTGCTTGGTTACCGGGAATTCATATCTTTTCAGAGCGATTTGGGTCGAACCACCCTACGGGGAGCCAAAATTTTTTTTCAAAAAAAATTCAAAAAAATACTCAACTAAATTTAGGCAACTATTCCATATATACAGCTTGTAGGGGACATTCTGAGCTATCAAAAACCGACTAGCTCATTGCTTGGTTACCGGGAATTCATATCTTTTCAGAGCGATTTGGGTCGAACCACCCTACGGGGAGCCAAAAATAAAATTTTAAAAAATTCCAAAAAAATACTCAACTAAATTTAGGCAACTATTCCATATATACAGCTTGTAGGGGACATTCTGAGCTATCAAAAAACGACTAGCCCATTGCTTGGTTACCGGGAATTCATATCTTTTCAGAGCGATTTGGGTCGAACCACCCTACGGGGAGCCAAAAATAAAATTTTAAAAAATTCCAAAAAAATACTCAACTAAATTTAGGCAACTATTCCATATATACAGCTTGTAGGGGACATTCTGAGCTATCAAAAACCGACTAGCTCATTGCTTGGTTACCGGGAATTCATATCTTTTCAGAGCGATTTGGGTCGAACCACCCTACGGGGAGCCAAAAATTTTTTTCAAAAAAATTCCAAAAAAATACTCAACTAAATTTAGGCAACTTTTCCATATATACAGCTTGTAGGGGACATTCTGAGCTATCAAAAACCGACTAGCTCATTGCTTGGTTACCGGGAATTCATATCTTTTCAGAGCGATTTGGGTCGAACCACCCTACGGGGAGCCAAAAATTTTTTTCAAAAAAATTCCAAAAAAATACTCAACTAAATTTAGGCAACTTTTCCATATATACAGCTTGTAGGGGACATTCTGAGCTATCAAAAAACGACTAGCTCATTGCTTGGTTACCGGGAATTCATATCTTTTCAGAGCGATTTGGGTCGAACCACCCTACGGGGAGCCAAAAATAAAATTAAAAAAAATTCCAAAAAAATACTCAACTAAATTTAGGCAACTATTCCATATATACAGCTTGTAGGGGACATTCTGAGCTATCAAAAACCGACTAGCTCATTGCTTGGTTACCGGGAATTCATATCTTTTCAGAGCGATTTGGGTCGAACCACCCTACGGGGAGCCAAAATTTTTTTTCAAAAAAATTCCAAAAAAATACTCAACTAAATTTAGGCAACTATTCCATATATACAGCTTGTAGGGGACATTCTGAGCTATCAAAAACCGACTAGCTCATTGCTTGGTTACCGGGAATTCATATCTTTTCAGAGCGATTTGGGTCGAACCACCCTACGGGGAGCCAAATTTTTTTTTCAAAAAAAATTCAAAAAAATACTCAACTAAATTTAGGCAACTATTCCATATATACAGCTTGTAGGGGACATTCTGAGCTATCAAAAACCGACTAGCTCATTGCTTGGTTACCGGGAATTCATATCTTTTCAGAGCGATTTGGGTCGAACCACCCTACGGGGAGCCAAAAATGTTTTTCAAAAAAATTCCAAAAAAATACTCAACTAAATTTAGGCAACTTTTCCATATATACAGCTTGTAGGGGACATTCTGAGCTATCAAAAAACGACTAGCTCATTGCTTGGTTACCGGGAATTCATATCTTTTCAGAGCGATTTGGGTCGAACCACCCTACGGGGAGCCAAAAATAAAATTTTAAAAAATTCCAAAAAAATACTCAACTAAATTTAGGCAACTATTCCATATATACAGCTTGTAGGGGACATTCTGAGCTATCAAAAACCGACTAGCTCATTGCTTGGTTACCGGGAATTCATATCTTTTCAGAGCGATTTGGGTCGAACCACCCTACGGGGAGCCAAAAATTTTTTTCAAAAAAATTCCAAAAAAATACTCAACTAAATTTAGGCAACTTTTCCATATATACAGCTTGTAGGGGACATTCTGAGCTATCAAAAAACGACTAGCTCATTGCTTGGTTACCGGGAATTCATATCTTTTCAGAGCGATTTGGGTCGAACCACCCTACGGGGAGCCAAAAATAAAATTTTAAAAAATTCCAAAAAAATACTCAACTAAATTTAGGCAACTATTCCATATATACAGCTTGTAGGGGACATTCTGAGCTATCAAAAAACGACTAGCTCATTGCTTGGTTACCGGGAATTCATATCTTTTCAGAGCGATTTGGGTCGAACCACCCTACGGGGAGCCAAAAATAAAATTTTAAAAAATTCCAAAAAAATACTCAACTAAATTTAGGCAACTATTCCATATATACAGCTTGTAGGGGACATTCTGAGCTATCAAAAACCGACTAGCTCATTGCTTGGTTACCGGGAATTCATATCTTTTCAGAGCGATTTGGGTCGAACCACCCTACGGGGAGCCAAAATTTTTTTTCAAAAAAATTCCAAAAAAATACTCAACTAAATTTAGGCAACTTTTCCATATATACAGCTTGTAGGGGACATTCTGAGCTATCAAAAAACGACTAGCTCATTGCTTGGTTACCGGGAATTCATATCTTTTCAGAGCGATTTGGGTCGAACCACCCTACGGGGAGCCAAAAATAAAATTTTAAAAAATTCCAAAAAAATACTCAACTAAATTTAGGCAACTATTCCATATATACAGCTTGTAGGGGACATTCTGAGCTATCAAAAAACGACTAGCTCATTGCTTGGTTACCGGGAATTCATATCTTTTCAGAGCGATTTGGGTCGAACCACCCTACGGGGAGCCAAAAATAAAATTTTAAAAAATTCCAAAAAAATACTCAACTAAATTTAGGCAACTTTTCCATATATACAGCTTGTAGGGGACATTCTGAGCTATCAAAAAACGACTAGCTCATTGCTTGGTTACCGGGAATTCATATCTTTTCAGAGCGATTTGGGTCGAACCACCCTACGGGGAGCCAAAAATAAAATTTTAAAAAATTCCAAAAAAATACTCAACTAAATTTAGGCAACTTTTCCATATATACAGCTTGTAGGGGACATTCTGAGCTATCAAAAAACGACTAGCTCATTGCTTGGTTACCGGGAATTCATATCTTTTCAGAGCGATTTGGGTCGAACCACCCTACGGGGAGCCAAAAATAAAATTTTAAAAAATTCCAAAAAAATACTCAACTAAATTTAGGCAACTATTCCATATATACAGCTTGTAGGGGACATTCTGAGCTATCAAAAACCGACTAGCTCATTGCTTGGTTACCGGGAATTCATATCTTTTCAGAGCGATTTGGGTCGAACCACCCTACGGGGAGCCAAAAATTTTTTTCAAAAAAATTCCAAAAAAATACTCAACTAAATTTAGGCAACTTTTCCATATATACAGCTTGTAGGGGACATTCTGAGCTATCAAAAACCGACTAGCTCATTGCTTGGTTACCGGGAATTCATATCTTTTCAGAGCGATTTGGGTCGAACCACCCTACGGGGAGCCAAAAATTTTTTTCAAAAAAATTCCAAAAAAATACTCAACTAAATTTAGGCAACTTTTCCATATATACAGCTTGTAGGGGACATTCTGAGCTATCAAAAAACGACTAGCTCATTGCTTGGTTACCGGGAATTCATATCTTTTCAGAGCGATTTGGGTCGAACCACCCTACGGGGAGCCAAAAATTTTTTTCAAAAAAATTCCAAAAAAATACTCAACTAAATTTAGGCAACTTTTCCATATATACAGCTTGTAGGGGACATTCTGAGCTATCAAAAAACGACTAGCTCATTGCTTGGTTACCGGGAATTCATATCTTTTCAGAGCGATTTGGGTCGAACCCAGGGATCTGACAGGCATGCACTTTCCCGAAGTCACCGCCAGCGGCGCTGTCAATGTTGTTTACGTAGGGTTTTTGAAAAGGTAGTATGAAACAAATTAATTAATTATTATCTAAAAATTAATTAATTTTAAGTTTTAATCATCTTTTGTTTATATATTAAAGTAAATGGCAAGTATAACGTGCAGATTTCCTCATTTATTATTTATTAGACCGATAAACAAAGTTGTACTAGAACAACACGTAACATTAAACTAAAAATTGAATATATTCAGTTTCCTTGAAACAAAATTAGCTTTGTAAGATTCTTCCTGACTGTTGATTTAAATTCAATTACACTTGTAGAATACTCAGTTAATTAACATTTAAACATAATTCAACAACGAGTTTGAACAACATATTTCGATGATTATTCATTGCATCCTGTTCTAAAATGTGATTTGCTAGTAATTACACCAACAAAACCGCATTTATAGAAAAAAGAAAGCAAACTGAATAAATGTCAACAGTGACATTGACATAGTCAAACATACGTGTGCTAAATATTAAAGTTCAAATCTGAGATTAAATGTAAATCTTTAAAAAAAAACTAAAATTGCTATGAGTTATTTGAATATTAATTAAAGTTCAAATCTGAAATTAAATGTAAATCGCTTGAATAAAAAAACTTGATGATTAAAAAAAAAAGTTATTATTTTTTGTAATTCATGTGCATACAACATTTTCAAAAACCTCGCTGCAAAAACTTGGTTCGATCTTGGTTCGATTTTGACTTCACTCGCTTTGTATGTGGATGACAGTCGTGACGTATCCGTGGTCGAACCACCCTACGGGGAGCCAAAAATTTTTTTCAAAAAAATTCCAAAAAAATACTCAACTAAATTTAGGCAACTTTTCCATATATACAGCTTGTAGGGGACATTCTGAGCAATCAAAAACCGACTAGCTCATTGCTTGGTTACCGGGAATTCATATCTTTTCAGAGCGATTTGGGTCGAACCACCCCCATTTCGTTGCAGCATTTATGTTAGGAAGATATTCTCAGTAGAATTTAAAAGTTTCTTGCTTGACCAGTTCGAGTTTATTCCTTAGCCTTACATGAACCTCGATAGTTCAGTGGTTAGCGTACCAGATTAGCGATCGGATTGTTGCTGGTTTGAATCTCTAACAAATGTGGATTATTTTGAGTAAAATTCTGAAGTAGTTCCAAAAAATGCCGCGAGGGCGCGCATGACTCGCTTTGGTCGGATAGGCCCTTTAGATGCTGAGCTCAAATGCTGAGTTCACACAAGTCCGACTAGCACGTGTGTTTTGAGTATAATTCTAAAAAAGTTTGTCATTCTGAGTTTTGAATACACCACGATATTCTTTTTGAAAAATGGAGGTGGACGACGTGGATGATTCGACGCAAACGCACACCTTCCAGGCACGGTTCGTATCGGACACTGGCGAGGAGGCCGGTCCTCCTTTGGATCTTCCGATCAATGTGACCAAACAGCAGCTGGAACTGATCCTGAATGCGTTGCTCAGGAACGAAGACCCCTCGCCGTACCTGTTCTTTATTAACGACGATGAGATCCGTGACAGTGTCCAACAGACGCTGGGCGCCAACAAGCTGGACGCCGAAAACGTCCTGGACATTGTGTATCAGCCACAAGCTGTTTTCCGGGTTCGTCCGGTTACCCGGTGCACAAGTTCTATGCCGGGACACGCAGAAGCGGTCGTTTCGCTAGCGTTCAGTCCGGACAGTTTGCATTTGGCCAGCGGTTCTGGAGACACCACGCTGAGGCTATGGGATTTGACAACTGAAACGCCCCATCACACCTGCACCGGCCACCGGAATTGGGTGCTTTGTGTTGCCTGGTCTCCGGACTCGCTGAAAGTAGCCTCGGCCGATAAAGTGGGCGAAATTCGCGTCTGGTGTCCGGACACGGGCAAGCTCCTCGGACGTCCGCTGGCTGGCCACAAAAAGTGGGTCAGTTGCCTTAGCTGGGAGCCGTACCATAAAAACCCGGAATGTCGCTATCTAGCCAGTGCCGGCAACGACAACGACGTTAGAATATGGGACGTCGTGCTGGGGACGTGCACGAAAGTCATAGCCGGCCACACCGGACCGGTCACCGCGGTGCGTTGGGGCGGAGCTGGCATCCTGTACACTTCGTCACGCGACCGTACAATCAAGATGTGGCGCGCAGAGGATGGCGTCCTGTGCAAAACATTCACCGGGCATGCCCACTGGGTTAACAACTTGGCTCTGAACACCGACTACGTTCTTCGCACTGGACCATTCCACCCGGTTATCGATCGGAACAAGAGTGTTTCCGATAGTAAGTACTCTTCAACTATCATAGTCAAAAATTTCTCACAAATCTAATCGATTTCGTCCACCTCACAGAGAAAGAACTGCAGCGGCTAGCCCAGGAACGGTACGACAAGGTTTGTCCGGATGCGGTTGAATCGTTTGTGTCCTGTTCGGACGATTTCACTCTGTACTTGTGGAAATCTACCCAGAAGCAGTTCGTCACGCGAATGACCGGCCACCAAAACGTAGTCAACGATGTAAAATATTCGCCGGACGTGAAACTGGTTGCGTCGGCGTCCTTTGACAAATCAGTTCGGCTGTGGCGTGCCAGTGACGGTGCCTTCATCTGTGCACTCCGTGGGCACGTGCAGGCCGTTTATACGGTGGCGTGGTCGGCCGATTCGCGCCTTCTGCTCAGCGGAAGCAAAGATTCCACCCTGAAGGTGTGGAGCGTAAAGGACCGCAAACTGGCCCAGGAACTGCCCGGACATGCCGATGAAGTGTTTGGCGTAGACTGGGCACCTGACGGGTCTAGGGTCGCCTCCGGAGGGAAGGACAAAATATTGAAATTGTAAGTGGGGAAAAACGACGGAGTTTGATAACATTATTAATGACTTTGTTTTGCTTTTCAGGTGGTCGTACTAAGCGGATTCACACATTTTTTTTAAAGATGATATAATGAGCCAATAAAAATTGTATATTGGAAAATGGTCTCTTATTGGTTCCCTTATTGTTTCTATTCTAATCTAATCTAATCAGACCCTAGCGCAGCCAATCTTTCTAAGGGATCCTGGAGAGTGCCTTAGGTTAGATGACGCCTAGCACTCTTCTTGTCATTTATTAACATTTGTAGTACGCCATTGCATCGGAATGCATTGAAACATCACAAGCGTTAAAGCGGCCAGGCCTACTGCGCAAAGCCGTATCGCAGAGATGACTCGTAATTGGGTTTAGTTTGTGCACAGAGTGTTCGAACAACAACACAATTCTGAATCGACAGGGGAGGAAGAAGCGTGGGGACACACCACCATACGCTCCGAGATTTTGGTTGTATTCGTTGGGAGCACCATGCTAAGAAGGTTTGGTACTCCGGGACCCTCTGGGATGGGACATTGTATTTCCACGAATGCCCTGGACACTATTTGCCGTGGTTATAGCGCCACAACTCGCTCTCTGTAACAGTATTCCTAATTCCAGTCCACGCTCACCAAGTCGTCATTGCCTAGTGGTTAGCATTTTTGCTTACCAATCCAAAGGACGGAGGATCGAACTCCGCCTCGAGCGACTTTGATTTTTCGTTCATATTCATCATTTCAAATTTATGTGTTCTTAACTTTCTCGTTGGGAGCAGATTAGAATCGAACCCAGAACCATTCGCTTACAAAGCGAACACCGTAACCAGTCAGCCACGGCCGCTCCTTCAACCTTCCCTTATTGTTTCTATTATATATTTTTTCAAGCAAAAACAAAAATTGTTGCTGCGTTTTCTGTTCTGTGTATGTAAAATTCTTGAAAAAAATGAGGTCATAATATATTTTTTGCAATTCTGTCGTGAAACTACTTACTTTTCCTGTCATTCCCGAACGGCGAAACAGCTTTTTCTCTACCCAAAATAACCTTTTATCCTTTTTCAATTATAAATAAAAAAATAAAATAAAATATTGCATTTTCAATGGGTGCGAAGACAACGTGTTTCAGTAAGTAATTTTTTTTTAACTCATCGTCATTCCAAATTTCAAGTTCAAGCAAAATGGCAGTTTTTGTGCGAAAAATTAACACTTCCAACATCCTGCGGCCGTTCTGGTCCCGCCTTCCGGCCAACACCTTTTCATCGATCCCCGCCGGAAACGGCAGCAGTGGTGACGGTGAAGACAACTCTCAAAAAGAGCGAAACAATCTGCACAGCTACGAAACGGTGGACGATCCGAGCTCCCTGGTCAAGACGACCATCGTCCGGCGGAACGCCGTGCTGCAGCAACCAAAAACTCCGGAGCAGATTCCGGACGAAGCCGCACAAAACATCACCAAACGCAAGCCAGAAGAAGGGAACAGCAAGCAGGTGCTCGAAACGGGACTTTCGGAAAGAGACGCGAAAAGTGTGTACTGGGGACAAGACGGCCACGGCAAGAGCATCGTGGGGTACGATAGTTTCCAGGAGTTACAAGAAATTGTGTCCCAGCACGAAAAGTAGAAAACACTACCGAATCGACATTTTGGGTTAATTCTTTTCTGATGTATGTACACACGAAAGAACATGATTTACCTTACTAGTACAGCATGTTTTTGTTTTGCAGATAACTTTCCAGCGCATTTCGCTCAAAACTACTTGGCCGGTTTATCGGATCCGGATGCTTTCTCCTTCAGCAGCTGAATGCGGTGTAAGTTAACACAGTCGGTGAAGGCTCGCACGTCCGCGGAACAGTTGAGCGTTTCATGCTGGTTCTTTTTGTAGCACTCTACCACCTTGGCCTTTAGATCCTGGCACGGGGGCAGCTGATGGGCCACGGCAGTGCTATCAAAACGTTTCTTCACATCGGCAATCTGAAAAGCAAACACAATCATTTTAATAGACCAAATAATACAGAGCGTCCGGCATCGCGAAAGAGCATTACCGCATCGTTATATTCCTTCTCCAGTATCTGGTTAGTCTTCTGGAGGTTGGCCTCGAGAGTCTGCAGTCGCTTTGTCCAGTAGACATCGTTGGCTCGCAGTTCCTGTTCTTTCTCGCGACGGATTTGCATCGATGTTAACGAGGGTTCTCCGTAAAAACCGGTCGGTGGCGGCGGCAGAGGATTCGGGTAAGAACTTGGCCCAGCGCCAACGGATGGGGCACTCGACTGCTGCTGTCTAGTACCTGCAAATAGGCAGAGATTGCATAGTTGTGGTGAATTTATTTACGATTCATTTTTGTTTTTACTTATTGCATAATCGTGACCGTCTTTTATTTTTGTTAAAAATCCAACTGCCTACCTTCTTTCGGGGGCATTCCGGACTTGAGCCTATTTACGACGTCGTCGGAAATGTCTATGACTCCCACCGGTGAATCGTTATCGATCGTGACGGTCCTCGGGTTGCTGGAAGAGGCTCCCATCGTAATTTTCCCTTGTTTTTTGCTTGCGCACCTTTAAAAATCACTCCGAAGCGATGGAAGCATCCCCGGTGGTGACACTTATAAGTTGACAACCGAAGGCGAAAATGAAATGTCACCACATGATTACACGTAGAAAGGAAAGTACTCACAAATAGAATAATAGGTATATTCCCGTACTGCAGAATTCTGCAATTCTGCACAAAAACGGCAGCAGAGCGTTCCCGTACTTTTCTGCAACAAAAGTAACTTTTCTCTCAGGTAGAACTTCTGCAGTGAGAGAGGTAGAAGTTGCAGCAAAACCGTTCCCGTACTTTTCTGCAAGCTCTCTCTTCTCTTTCTTGTTGAAAAGTTACTGCAATTTGGTGTGATGGATGTTGAGTACACGCTTACGTAAAATTTGCAAGTTGGGTGAAATCATCAATTTAATTAGGGAGCGTTCTTTTATTACGTAACGCAAAAAAATGGATTTTTAGACCCCCTCCCCCCCTCGTAACAAAACTTCCATACAAATTTTAAAAAAATTGTATGGAGCGTAACACTGCCTTCGACCCCCCCTCCCCCCCTACTGCGTTACGTAATAAAAGAACGCTCCCATTATTAGTTGCAATAAACTTTATGTTTTATTATTACTAAATTAAAGTAGTCTTTTTGAAGGGAAGTTTGTATATTTTGAATTAATGGATTTTTGGGGTAGTTTTTTTAATGTCTGTTTTTAATGAGAACGGTTTCAGGCTTAGTTCTTTATGATATAGCGATTTTTAAGTGTTAATATTTTAACCTGACAAAAAAAAAGATAACTAAAGTCAGTATTACAGCACGGCTAATAACTCAACAAAAAAAATATTATAATAACAGATTTTTTCAAAAATCTTTTAAAAGACACATTTCTTTTGTGTTTAATAATTTCAAATAAATATTTGTTTAGAAATAATTTTTGATCTTCAATTGGGTACTAAAGCCCTATGTCAATTTTTATGTACAACGGTAAAAAACACGATTAAAAACCATTTCTGATCACTTTTTTTCATTTTAAAGCTAATTTTTTTTTTACAAGACAACATTTTTTCGATGGATCAACTATGGTCTCCTTGGAACGAGCTGTCAAGTAGGAGCTTTCTGTCAAGAAGGACCGCGAGGTTAATTTTTCAAA
Organism: Culex pipiens pallens; assembly: GCF_016801865.2. Classification (NCBI taxonomy): domain Eukaryota; kingdom Metazoa; phylum Arthropoda; class Insecta; order Diptera; family Culicidae; genus Culex; species Culex pipiens. Next base: position 65,491,990 of record NC_068937.1, read on the forward strand.
ATTGATTTAAAATCCATTTTAAACTCTTTGTGGTCGTACAAAGGTTCATTGTACTCAGAAAAATAAGCTTTATCGCTGTGAACAATAATATCAGCAATCTAAGCTTCATTTTAGGACCCAATTGTTTGTGAAAAGACTAAATATGTGTGTTTAAATAATAGGTAAATTTAATTGGTAAATAATTCATTGTACCTTTAACGGTGCTACCAATTTGTATTCTTATATGAACAAAAAAAAAATTGATGTAGTTTTGTCGAATTCTTCTATTTTAAGAAATTTAAATTCTAAAATTCGGACATTTTTAAATGCCGCCATCTTGAATCATAAAAAGTACAATTTTTATTGGAGTCATATTTTAGGTTAGAAGCTCAGATTAGAGGTTTTAGAGGTTGGAAATTTTGACAAGTTCTTCGGAAAATAGAGTACTAACTGTTTCTATTATTTTAATACCTGAATTTTAAAATTTTTGATTCACAGAATTTTAAAACATTGCTTATTTTTGAAATTTTTTAGCAACCTTTTTTTTTTTAATTGTAGCTTTTGAATTTTTGGTGTTCTGGACTCTGAAATATTCAAACTTTTGATTTTTTTTTTATTCAGAATTTCAAAATATAAGAATTTTTAAGTTTAGGAACTTTTAAGTTTAATTTGAATTTTTAAAATTATGATTTTTTTGATATTTTGAACATTTTGATATATTTATTTTTTAATTATTTGTATTTTTCAAGCTTTGAACGAGGCTTTGAATTTGTGTTTTATTTTTTTTTATTTTTCTGATATAAATATTTGCATTTTTAAATTTCTCAAATATCAGATTTTTTCCAAGCTTCTCAATTTGAAAATATAAGTTTTTTGTAAATATTTTTAATCATGAATTTCTAAATGTCTAGATTTCTAATTTTATGATTTTGTGATTCACTTATTTTTTTTAAAATTTGTCAATTTCGCTGCATCACCGTTGTTCTTCTATGTGACATCCATTTATAATTTATTTATGTTTTCCTGAATAATCTTTTAAACATTTTGCTATTAAAACGTGTATTTATGGTACGTGTTTGTCATTTTTTAATTATTTTTGTAAAACGTACCTGCAACCCTCACTATTTTTGCCTTCCTCACCTTACTGAGGAAAGGCTATAAAATCACTCGAAAAATGAACTTCTTAGTTTGACCTCGTAGACCCACCTTCACGTATACCTATCGACTCAGAATCAAATTCTGAGCAAATGTCTGTGTGTGTGTGTGTGTGTGTGTGTGTGTATGTGTGTGTGTGTGTGTGTGTGTGTGTGTGTGTGTGTGTGTGTGTGTGTGTGTGTGTGTGTGTGTGTGTGTGTGTGTGTGTGTGTGTGTGTGTGTGTGTGTGTGTGTGTGTGTGTGTGTGTGTGTGTGTGTAGGGATGTGGGTCTGTGCACCAAAAAATATGCACTTGATTATCTCAGCACTGGCTTAACCGATTTGGACCGTTTTGGTCTCATTCGATTCGTCTTGGGGTCCCATAAGTCCCTATTGAAAATTATGAAGTTTAGTATTGCGCAATTCTCACTAACCTGGACTTCGCACTAAATTATTGCTAACGATCGCACTATTGCAACTTGTCAAACTGGCTTGGGAAATTTTAATTTTCTCAAAAAATGATCAAAGCGAGCCGATGTTGCTCACCTGTCAATCGCAATTTTAAAGTGCGAATATCCAGTTTGGTGAAAACTGCGACTGGAAAAGTAAATAAACAACTGCTGGTTGCCTAGTTTTTGGAAATTTTGTTGTCAAAAGTGCGAGAGAAAAGTGCGGGCCAAATCCAAGTTACAGTGCAAGTATCAATAAAGTACTTCAAAAGTTATGCTAAAAAAACGATTTTGGCGTATGTCCGGAAGATTGTAAAAAGGGTGGTTTTTGTAAGAAACCCTGTCATGTTATACATTTTCAGAAAGGTATTAAAAAGACCTTTCCAATGAGCCCATTGAAGATCTGATAACCCTATGAAAAGTTATTAGCACTTAAGAGCGAGTTTTTCACCGATGTGAAACAGGTCGTATCGAGGTGCTCCGATTTGGATGAAACTTTCAGGGTTTGTTTGTCTATACATGAGATGAACTCATGCCAAATATGAGCCCTCTACGACAAAGGGAAGTGGGGTAAAACGGGCATTGAAGTTTAAGGTCCAAAATACATGAAAAATCTTAAAATTGCTCGCATTTCCGTAAAACTTCATCAATTCCAACTCTCTTAGTTAGATAATCGAAAGACCTTTCAAATGAGCCTAAAACCACTGACGAACTGACGTGCCACCCCATACATATTTTTGAGTAAATTCTGACCGCAAATTCTACAGCGAACACTAACTCCATCTACCTTCAGGTTCGCTGAACTAATTCTCTCTTCCACACGTGTTTTCGATATTGCGACTGTGCTTCAAATTGTAATCTGCGTCGTTTCAATAAAATCTGCGCTCAGAACGTTTTTGGAGTGCGCTATTCGTTTCGCTGAAAGCGCGTGCAAGTTTAAGCCGACTTCAACAATACATTGCATGTAAATGCCTACAGGGCAAAAACTAACGTTGTAAAATGTTTGTTATAGAAAAATCGAAAAACTATGAGAAAAACTGCGATTGGCCAAAAAGTTATTTCCGTAGGGTTATAGTCCATGAAATTACCTATCTTTTGACCTATAGGAGTATGGGTGTTGGAGGCTGTTGCAAAAAGTTATTAAGGTTTTAAAAAAATCAATTTTTAACAGTGATTTGCAAAAGCTATGAGAAAAAGTCAAACCAATCCTGGATGTCTATAGCACATTTTAAAGGGCTTCAAAAGACCTTTCGAATGCATCTAAGAGAGTAGGAATTGATGAAGTTTTACGGAAATGCGAGCAATTTTAAGATTTTTCATGTTTTTTGGACCTCAAACTTCAATGCCCGTTTTACCCCACTTCCCTTTGTCGTAGAGGGCTCATATTTGGCATGAGTTCATCTCATGTATAGACAAACAAACGCTGAAAGTTTCAGCCAAATCGGAGCACCTCGATACGACCTCTAGAACAAACCGAGCAGAATCTACAAATACTGCCTCTTAAGTGTTATTTATACACTTTTTGGAGGCCGGATCTCAGATATTTCAATGAAAATGATGTCCGGGTCCATCATGCGACCCATCGTTAGTTAGATAATCGAAAGACCTTTCAAATGAGCCTAAAACATCAAGGATCTGACAGCCCTATTAAAAGTTATTGGCACTTAAGTGTTATTTATACACTTTTTAGAGGTTTGATTTCAGATATTGTGATAAAAATATTGTCTGAATCTTCCATGTGAACTATCGTTGGATAGGTTTTTTTATCAGACCTTGCCGATGAGCCAGAAATATTGATGGTCTGCGAACCATATCAAAAGAAATGAGTAATAAAGTTGATTTGTTAAACATGTTAAGGGGGAATGTTGCTATTTTTACTGAATGTATTGACTTTATGAATATGAGGAAGGCACCAACCACCTAAAGGTGGATTAAGTAACGTTTTTTACCTAATGTAAAAGTTTTGAATAATTTTTAATGTATAAATTCTACCTAAGCATAATTTATTTCTAGTTACCTAATAAATGGTACATGTGATGGGGGACACTGCGGGTGCGGGAATTCGGGGCAGCTCACGGGCCGGTACGGGTCGTTTTTCCACCGCTGGGGATCGTTTTCGGGGGGAACACACACCGGATAATCCGGACAATTCAGCAGGGTGACACTTCGGGGTAAAACACGGCCTTGCGGATAGCGCGAGGACCAACTGTGCACGGTGGGGCAGGTTCGCGACCGAACACAGGCGAGGCCGGGTGATCTTATCACGGGCGGGGATCTTATTTCGGGGGGAACGTCTAATCGGACGACTAAAAAACGCGGCGCACTTTTGGGGGAACAAACTCGACCGTTCTGTGCGAGTGGGGAAACTTTATTGGTGCGGATGTAAAATACATCAATCTAAAAAAATCCTAAAATGCCTGCAAGCGAGCCTGCAAGTCATTAAATGGGAGGGGAGATTATTTTTTTGAACTGCTCCTGTCGTTGTCCCGTTACGCAAAGAAAGTAAACAAATCTTTCCCAGTTCCCCAAAGAGGAGCACGTCGAATTCAACGGCAATTTTTACTCAACTTTAAAGAAAGTTAACATTCCTTAGGTCGCACGCCCTAAAGGCTAGTACGCTGATCGGAAGGAAAGGGGTCAAGAAATGGCTTTACGAACAGCAGAACAAAGGAGAGGGAGCGATTTCTTGGGGCTTTTCTTCACCCTCTCTGGCTTGCTTTAGCTGCCGCTGCTGCCCATTTGATTTTTTTCTTGACCGGTTCCTTCCGAAGTGCGTATACCACTTAAGGTGTCAAAATCGAAAGAAATGGCTGGCAAAAATTCAAATTTGTACCAATTCATTCACTTCAAAGAGCATAAAAGTTTGTTTTTCAATTTGTGGCAATGTGTTGAAATAAAAAAGTGCGAAAAAAATCAAATAGGCTAAACTGTGGCCATTATTTTTGTTTGCTTTTTAAATCCAGTTCTACAATGTTGTTTCTTCACGCCACATTTTAATTTCATGGGAAGCACAGGTTTAATATTGTTCAATCTAGATGACATTTCTATGTAACGCGCAAAAAAAATAACAAGAGATTTAAATGGGCAAAAGAATAGTCGGTTCATGAAATGTATTGTTTTTTAAAATGAAAATGCTGATAAGTCAACATTCGGTGTACGATAGAAATAAATGCCTTTCAATTGAAAATATTTTAATCAATCTATTAATGCAATTAACAATTATTTGTGAAATTGATTTAAATTCGTTTTATTTTTTTTTCAACTCAAATTACAATACTTCTCATTTTCTCCTCATAAGAAAGGACTGGTTTAGATTGACAGAAGCGGCCATGTTGAAAGTGGTTTAGTTTAACAATTAGGTTTTACAGCGTGACGTCACGAGCGCACACGCACACACATTTTTACTTAGACACACGTGCAAAAAATGTAAACAGTGCAGCCGAACTGTCAAATTTCTAACCTAACAATCGGGTCGGCGTAACACCTAATAGGTTTTTTTCTCTTTGTTTATCCCATCCCAGGTCCAAACTTGTCTAGATAGCGCTGTGCGCTATTTGTGTTTTGTGTACAGGGATAGTTCAATTTTGAGTCCTAACAACATGCTTTTAAATAAAATAATAAGTTGAATAAAAAAATAATGCCCCCGTTCTAGAGGCAAACTCCTTTCAATTACTATTTTTCTCAATCCCCTCGTCAATCCCTCTATTTTAATTTTTTGAAATAATTAAATAACTTTCATACCCAATTTGGGTAAATCCACTCAACTGTGTACAATATTGCATGCAGAAAAAGTACTGGAACGCGCTACAAAGGCAAAATTGTTGCTGCTTCTCTCCTTGCAGAACTTCTGCAAAAGAGAGAGATGAAGAGAGCGAGTTGAAAAGTACGGGAACGTGCTGCAAAAAAGTGACTTATGCGGGCTGCAGATGCTGCAGAAATTCTGCAATTCTGCAAGTACGGGAATAGACCTAATTATTACCCTGTTAGACTGAAGTCCCGCGGTCGTGCGATTCGAAGCGTTCACTGAGCAAAACTCACAAGGCGCATCGAAGTGTTTCGCACATGATCTGACCCTGCAGTACAGAGCACTCAAATATCAATCGCAAAACACTTGAAATTTCGATGATTGACCAAAAAATAATTTCAATAGCCAAACACTTGAATTCTAAATGGTGTTGAAAAATAATATGTTCAAGCGATTTACAAGTTCTCGCTTGCTAGTCGTGCACGCTACCACTGCGCCGGCCGGTCAGTTGAAAACGGGAGAGTTTTTTGTGCTACTCGTTCTAGCCTCGCTTCTAGCCATCGATAAAAGTCGCGCTAAAATCAATCAGTGAAACACATTAAATTCAAAAATCACGTTGACTTTGAATAGTGCTTGTTTTGTGTAGATCTTGAAAAGCTTGAGTCACCCGAATGAAAATAACGTGTCAATCATTCAAGTGTTTGGGCACTTGAATAAAACGTGTGGCGTATTTTCAGTGTCGAAATCGATCTTGTCCTGCCATTTTCGAGCGTTTGTCCTGGGTTTGATCGGCGTATAGAAAATTAGCAGGCGGTGACTTCAAAATTTTTTTCTTAATTACCAAATCCTTATAATTTTATTTTTAAATGATATTAGTGCGAACAAACCAAATAAACAAATTCTCCCTGGACGGAATCCAGCAGCGGTGGATAAATTGTCCTGACAAGGACATAAACAAAACATGCAAGAGCTGCTTTTTGGATCAAAATCGGCACACACTGAAGACAAAAATACATCAATCATCAATAAAGAAAAATAAAAAGTACTTGTTTGCAAAAAAAATACTTTTGATTGATTAAGCCCTAAAATCGAAACGTGAGCGTCTGACAGTGGCAGGAAAATCTAATTAACAAAGTCGCCCGACAACGGCCCAAAAGCAAAGCAAAGTAATCCACTTTGACGACCCCCGGGTCTTTTGTGGTCTCTATTGCAAGTTTCTGCTCATTTCTAGGCGTCCGAAGGTTATGTGTGGTGAGTCACTCAAAACCTCTTTTACGCAAATGGACCGACGTTTTACTTCCCCATCCGATAGAAGGCGTGGTCAGGCAAATCTCGTCTCGAGAAATGCCACCGGGTCCGTCTGGGATTGAACCCAGGCCATACTGGGGTTCAGAGGCTACCACGCTAACCACTAAACCACCGGACCCGACAACGGCCCGTCAACGTCGATTTTCTCAAACGTCGATTTCGACGATCGTCGGAGAAAGTGTTGCATATACACACGAAAAGGGCTCGAATTGGGTCCTAAAATGAAGCTTAGATTGCTGATATTATTGTTTACAGTGATAAAGCTTATTTTTCTGAGTACAAAGACCCTTTGTACGACCACAAAGAGTTTAAAATAGATTTTTAAATCAATTTTGAAAAATTATCCTCGCAGTCCTTCTTGACAGAAAAGCTCCTACTTGACAGCTCGTTCCAAGGGGACCATAGTTGATCCATCGAAAAAATGTTGTGTTGTGAAATTTTTTTTTTGCAATCAAATGAAAAAAAGTGATCAGAAATGGTTTTTAATCGTGTTTTTCACCGTTGTACATAAAAATTGACATAGGGTTTTAGTACCCAATTCCGTCGGACCAACCGTCGGAATTCGGGCCGTTTTGTCGAGTCGTCCGGCGGTTTTCGGGCCGTTGTCGGTCCGGTCCGTCTGTCAGGGAGTTGCTACCATATATTTATTGTAGGGTTAAATTGAGAACACGCACCGACGTATTTTTGCCAAAAACATTCCGTGCTTGGATTGACTGATTAACGCAATCAGTTTTACTATGTCGAGAGCGGTATGGTAATTTTAACCCTTCAATACGGAGAGAATGATAATGATTTTGTAATTGCTACCATGCAATTTTGTGGAAGTATGGTACATTTAACAAAATTTGCGTTTACTTTTACCGAAAAGCCACAGTTAATTTAATAAGCAGCATTTTTAGCAAATGTTCTTAAAATTACCATGGTCGGGCTTTCAGTGCGGCGGTCGTGCGATTCGAGGCGTTATGCGAATTGCGAATTGAATTTTTTTTACAGGGCAACATCTCGTTGCACTCAGAATTATAGTTGATCAGTTTGCGGAGCGTATTCGTGTAAGGTAAGTCGTGCCGCATTAAAATGAAAAAAAAAGAGATCAGAAATGGGTTTTAATTTACGTAGGGCATTAGTACCCAAATTGGATCTAGATTAGATTTATTTCCGAAACCACAATTCGACGGTAACATTGCAAAAGGCATCATGTACATTTTGACACTTTCTGGGTTATTGCCAAGGGGCAAGAAACTCCTTTGAACTTTACTTATTATATGAATAAGTATACTAACTTTTGCTATTATAGGCTAGTATGCAGATCGGAAGGAAAGGGGTCAAGAAACAGCTTTACGAACAGCAGAACAAAGGAGAGGGAGCGATTTCTTGGGGCTTTTCTTCACCCTCTCTGACTTGCTTGCGCTGCCGCTGCTGTCCATTTGATTTTTTTCTTGACCGGTTCCTTCCGAAGTGCGTATACCGCTTATATTAATACTTTCCCACCCTGAATACATACACCTTTAATAGAAATGTCATAACTGACGTAAAGAAAAGTCAGACTTTTGTTGTTGTTTTTGTTTACCGTCGACCGTTGCCGCTTGCTGGTCTCACAAGCCAGGTTCCCATCCGATTCCCACCCAGGCTCTTCACGCCGAGAATGGGATGTGACCAACTTTGAACTCTGTTCCAAGTATCTAACAGGAAATACTCGCATATCGTTCAAACTCGCCAACTGGAAGCTGTAACTTTGCCATCTCCGGAGTACATGCGATTGCCGGAAGATGGATTCCGTTGTAGCTGGTTCTGTCCAGAACGGCATGACGGAATTTCTGCCAACCGTACCTCGAATGGCTATAATGCCAGTGCCAAAGGAACAGCCTCATGAGCGCAACAGTAGTAGGAGGAGAAGGAGGATGACATTTTCTGAAGTGTTTTCATGCCAATGCAAGTGCCTGTCTGACGGTGGAAATTCCGTCAATTGAGCCTGGTCGGGCACAGCGGTTAGCTCTAGCCAAACAAACGTGGCCAGCTGATGTGTCAAGAGTCCCTACCGAAGATGTTACACCAGACACGGTTAATTTGGAGATGGATGTTGAAGCCAGTCAACGTGCCCTGACATCTAAGGCAAACGAGCACGATAATGTGTTGAGGTCAAGGTTGAGGTCCAAATCAGGTCCACAAATATCGCGGCAGAAAATCTAGCCTAGACGAAACATCTACCAACCCGCCTCTCGAACGGTCTATGATTATAAAATTGTTTTATTATTCAATTGAGCTTAAAAATAAAGAATCGGCCTTGAACCTCGAGCTGGCCTGAAGCCGTCTACCATGGCCAATTCGTTCTCTTCATGGCCGGTTTGTCTCTCTGCTCTTCGCCACGAATTCCTGATGCTTTCTGGCCGCCTTCCTCCCCCTTCCATTACGGTAAATCTCGTAGACGTTGGTTTGGCGGGAGTTCCAGGATGCTCAGTTTACCGAAAGCGGTTGCTGCTGTGGCCATGTCCTCGTGCACTTTCTCTTTGCGATGACTGTTCAACGGATTCCTAAAAGATCCGGACAAGTTCCGCGAGAAGAAATATAAACCTATTTCAATCAGCTGATAAATGAAAACAACAACAATCCGCTTGCACTGTCAAAATCAAGGTGCTTCAAGTGTTGGTGAGAACTCATGGTTGACATTTCGTTAATATATTAAAAAGTATATTAAAACTTCGTTATTCTACCAAAATGTTCTTAATATTTTTGAAGTTTCCTCCCCCTTGGTTATTGCATATTCTGAAAGTACTCCTAATAAGCTGCCTCTCCACCAAAAATGAGCAAAAGTTACTTCAGTAAAGTCTGTTTAATCATGATTTTAAATAAAGTAACATAAACAAAATCTCTGCCATCAGCAGTCCCTGTTTATATAGCCCTGTCAACCTGTCAAACAAAAGACTACATGTGAAACTTGTGACGAATAAAAAAAAGCATCATGAACAAAGCGCCATGTACATTCGGCGAAGAAAAACGAATCATAACAAAGCGCTCCCTCCAATGCCAGCAGGGAGATATCCAGGTTTTTAAGCGAAAATGGCGTTCGAAAGGTGAACGCCCGAAATGTCAAAATCACGCATTGGTACCAACATTACGAAAAAAGTGTGCCAAAACCTGGATAGACGTTGGTGATTTCAAAAGAAGTTATGTTTGTTTTTCTTAAATAAAACGACGGAAATGTGTGTGTGTGTGGCCCAATCCAATACCCGCTAACCGGTAGCGAAATTATGGGAAAGTATAATATGTATCAGACTGTGTACATGCCGAATGCTGATACAGCTTATCTCAGTCCCGGGTATTAGGTGGTGATAGCCCTCGCGCTGCTTCCAACGACCCATTTCAGAATGACAGAGCTCCTTGCGGTCCAATTCCGAGGTCGCTGGGCATTGTTCGGCCCCGCCTAAACATAGAAGCAAGCATCTGAAGGAATCTCGATCTATATTTAGACTTCCAATCCCTTCAGGCAAATCAGGGATCAGCGCGTATTTAATAATATGAGAAGAAGAGATAACATGTTTCAACACTACGGATCAATTCACTGCTACCTGAACCTTCTGCTTGGGAGACAGAAGCCGTAACCATTAAGCCACGGAGCCGGTTGAATGGGACGTGGTTCTCTGTATGGCTTTTTGCGAGATGAGAGCAGAGGACAACAATCATCTCAACGTTTCCACTTTACCCGGGCTAACGACCGGCAGTTCCAGTTCACGATGATTTCCCTTCATATGTTAAAAACCACTTATGATTTTGGCACATATTCCGTTTGTCAGCGTTTCCTGTCATTACTGGCGGGACAAATCTACGTGGAATCAGCTGTGCAGACCTCATGTGTGACAGGAATGCAGGTAGAGCGACTCCCACGGGGTTTCTTAAATAAAACGACGGAAATAATGTTTTATTGAATTTGGATGATCAAGTATCAATAAAAGCAACGTTTTTCATCGTTTGTTATTATTAGAACATCTTATTTTGCTTTTATATTAAAATGGGAATTGAAAATGGATGCTCAACATTCAAATGCGTTTTTCTCAAAACGCATGGTTTGTACATGATGCTTTTTGAAATGTTGGCGTCGAATTGCTGCCTAAAAAATCCGCATGTGATGAGTATGAGTGAGTTATATTTATTTGAGTATTTTTTAAGCCATTCCGAATTAACCCAACATGACCTGGTATGACACAATCGTGTACAGTTGACAACTACTACACCCTTACCAAAAATCATGATTTTTTGAGTTCCAAATCCCACTTTTCATACGATTTTTTGAGTTCAGGTACTACAACCATAAAAATGGTTATATGGGTTGAACTGAAAAATTCGTATGAAAAGTGGGATTTGGAACTCAAAAAATCATGATTTTTGGTACGGGTGTAGTTTGCTTGCTGTTTTCGCGGGGCAAAAGTGTATCGTTGCCGGTTGCTGACAAAATTTGGAATCTGTTATGTTCCATGTTGGATGACTATAGCAAAGTAATGATAACCGCCTCGGAACCTTTGGTAAGTTTTGTTTGCTAGCTATAAAAATAAAACTAAACTGTGTTCGATCTGCAGGAATTTATTCCACGGGGTCGTCAGGCGGTGGACGAACACCCGGGCCCCCTTCTTAACGTGAAGAAACCCGTCTCGGTTCCGTCCGATTTCGTGTTGCTGCAGCGCATGCAAGACGTAAACATCTCGCTCGATGAGACCCCATCCGAGTACTATGTGCTGCGGGAGGTTTACGACGATTCGGCTGAATTTTTGTTCGAAGCGAACGTCAACACCGAGGAAGAACTGTACGTGAAGGGAACGACGGCCGTCTGGACAAAGGGCACCACTACTAACGGTGACGAAGCAGCGGCTCCCCACGTTTGTCTTACCTGCGAGACATCGATCAAATTTGCCTTCTTCTGTCCGGTGCGATTTCTATCGTCGGAATGCTCCGAGAACGAAAAGGACAATACGAGGTCATTCAAGGGTTTTGCTGCCAAATCGGCCGTATGCCTTGTGGATGGAACCACACTGAAAGTGCACTGTGACAACGGAGAAAACTTCATCACCAGCATCGAATGTCCCGTTTCGAACGTTTGGGTAACGAAGCACGGAATTTTGCTCGAAAAAGAGTCCTCTAGCACGCTTCTCGACATTCATTCGGTTCCGCTGCCCCGACTGTTTTCCCTCACGCACCCTCTGGATGAAATGTGTCCGGTGATCATCAAGATGTCCGGATCAGTCAGCTACATCACCGAAACGGAATATCGGGTGGTATTTTCCTGCGAGCAAACCGATTTGGTGTTGATGTTTGACGAGAAGACTGGCAAGCATTTTATTTGCTTCCTACGAAAGGCCTCCGAAGACGAAAAGAATTCGGTCGGATGCGTCAACGACAGCGAATGCTTCTCCAACAGTGCCTTTACCTCAAGCGTTAATCTTTCTCAACCGGCGACTCCGCTGCCAGCTGCAGTGACTACGCCGCAATCGTTTTACAAAACGTCGCGTAAGTCGATCACTCAAGATGTGTATTCAAAACGACTGTTGACGTTTCTTTCTGATTGTAGTTTTGACCCGTCACAGTGCATCCACTGCTGGGCGACCCAGCCTCGGGGCGACGTTTTGCAGTCCCTACGTGAGCAATGTTGGCCAGATGGGTCAATCGTTCAATCTGAGCGTTGCTGGTATCGCCAATCGGAGCAACATCGCACCCAACCAGAGCCATCTAGCGGGAACGGGGACAACGCCACTTTCGAGGCTGCAGTCGACCATGGGAGGAACATCAACGTCGCTGTTGAATGTGCGCAAGATTGGCCAGGCGGAGCCTTCGAAGCCAATCGTTCCCGAGTACTGTTTGGAGCACGTGTGGACTGAACATTCCAACACTTGGAAGTAAGTTTGCTGTCTTTGGAGTTTGTGCATGCTCTTGAGTTATTAACATTAACATCTTTTTAGGAGTTCTCTTGAAATGGCATCGACTGGCTTTCTTCACACCGACCTGGTCCAGAACAATTACCTGTGCTTTCTATTGCCACGTTCGGAAAAGCTAATTCTGGTGCGTATCAAGCCCGGCCTTTCGGATCCATCGTTGATAAGCGCCGGCATCGAAATGATTTCGCAAATACCTGCAAAAGATGCCGTCTGTTTGAAGCGCTTGAACATGATTGCAGTTTTGGCTCCGTGTGGCACGTTGATGCTCTATTCCGGGCCAGCATACGTTGGAAAGGTGCACGTGGCGGGTATTTTGAGCAGTTTTGTCACGTCCAGTGCTCTGAGCACCTCGTTTGGTTCGTCGTCGCAAGGTTTCCCCCGACGGAGCAGCCTGTTGCCAACGGCTGCGGCTGCGCAAGCCGAAAGCCGTTTCGACGAAGAATTGCACATGCTATCACCGGTGCAACCGCTGCATCAGTTGTCACGGCCCGGAGGCCAAGCATCCTCCCGGCTAAACAACTGTCAGAACATTCGCGATGGTTCCGGAAATCGGATTACACTGGTGTTTTCCAGCGAGAAAATGTTTCGCATTGCGATTCCTCTGATGAGCGAGTCCCAGCTGGTTTCACGGTGTTTGCTTGCGCTTCGACACATTCTACCCACAGATTTGTCCCTGGAATTTATGGTTCGTTGGTACGGAACTAGGAATGCACCTGGTTCGAAGAATTTTGACGGTGATCGCGAGTGGGAAGTGTTTCGGACTATGTTGCAGCAACACATGGGAAGATCGTACCCACCGGTTGACGGCGAAGGACTCAACAAGTCCAGTTCGAGATCTTCGTTTGACGAACCAAAAAAGAGACGAAAGAACGAAAACCAACTCGGCACGGACGACGATTGGGAGTTTATGATGCAGCACAGTGACGCCAAGTGCGCAATCGATCCTCCTCCGCAGGAATGCACCGCTCCGGCAGCGTACGACTCGTCCAAGCTGCTGTTTCCACACGTTCCAAACATCCTGTTTGCACTGCACTTGCTTTACGAAGATATGAAGCTCGACCCGCTATTGAACAACAGCCTGAAACTGTTGGCGCACTTTCTCTACGAGTTGTCCCTGGACTTGAAGCTGGAGAAGTTTCAGCTTCACTACTTTCTCGACGACATCCAGGATCTGATCCGTATTCGGTCGCACTGCTTCATACGCAAAGAAGACAGCGTAGAGTTTGTCAACGTGTCGGACACTGATTTCGAGCACATTCCCAACATCTTTCAGTACATTCATACGTTGATCGTGAACGCAGGTAGTGCAGAGCTACCATCGTACCCGTACGTGGCCGGAGTTAATGATCGTAGCCGTGACATAATCCTCATCGTAGCGTTTTTGTATCGAGCAAAAAATCTGTCCAAGTGGATTACCGCACAATTCGAGAGTTTACTTCCATCGTTCGAGCTGTCCAAAACTGCGGCAATGGACGATGTTGACCAGATGATGGCCAACGTCATCATTCGGATGCTGATCAAGCGTGGATATAACCGGTTGACGATTGAGAAACTTCCGGTCAGCATTCACTATCTGATTTCACAATTTCTCGAGTGCAATCGGAACAAACCACTCAACAGTTACGAAGCACAAGTATACGAGCTGCTGCTGCGCCATGAACTATACGCCCATGCCACCTTCGACGCGCAAAATCAACTGGTGCGGTCGAAAAAGTCGGGCGCATCCGGTTTGAAAGAACATTCGCTGTCTCTCAGGCGGAAACCTCAGCCGGAAGTAATTCCCAAGACGGAAACCAAACCGGAGGAAAGTGGCATGGAGAATATGGACACGAAACTGCTGCGTCTACGATTTCCCGACGACCTGCGAATCAACGACGTCAAATCGTTCCTTAACAGTTCGCAACCGGTGACGATTGACATTCTGCAGGCTCCGAACGTTTCTGATCACGAGTTCATCGAGGAGCAAGAAAAGCAACTTTACGCGCTGTGCATACGGACGATGGCGTTACCAATTGGCCGGGGAATGTTTACGCTGCGGACAAGTCGACCAACGGCCACACAAACACTACCGATTCCCAAGCTTTGTCTCACCGGTAAAGAGGTGCTGCGCGGTGCGACGATCGAAATTCAACAGCTGGAAGTTCCGCCCAACATGAACTTGTGGCCAATGTTCCACAATGGTGTTGCCGCGGGTTTGAGAATCTGCTCGGATACTCCAGACATCGATTCCACCTGGATCACGTACAACAAACCAAAGGGGGCGGCTGAAATACCTACGGAGCACGCGGGATTCTTGATGGCTCTTGGGCTGAACGGTCACCTAAAGACGCTGTCCTTTATGAGCATCTACGAGTATTTGGTCAAGTGCGATGAAATGACCAGCCTGGGTCTGCTGCTGGGCATTTCGGCGACGCATCGAGGCTCGATGGACACCAAAACAACCAAACTGTTGAGTGTACACATCGAAGCGCTGCTACCGCCGACGGCCGTCGAGTTGGACATTTCGCAAAACATACAAGTGGCCTCGTTGATGGGAATCGGTCTCGTGTACCAAGGCACGGCGAAGCGCCACATTGCCGAGGTGTTACTGCAAGAGATTGGACGCCCTCCTGGACCCGAAATGGAAAACTACGTTGAGCGTGAGTCGTACGCGTTGACGGCTGGTCTAGCGCTAGGATTGGTGACTCTCGAGCAGGGAGAACAAAGCACGGCACTGCGGGATCTCAACATTCCCGACACATTGCATTACTACATGGTCGGCGGCAACAAGCGCCCTCTGATGGGAGCCCAAAAGGAGAAATACAAGCTACCATCGTTCCAGATAAAGGAAGGTGACACGGTCAATATCGACGTGACTGCCCCCGGTGCCACTCTGGCCCTGGGACTTATGTACTTCCGCACAGGAAATGAAGCGATTGCCAACTGGATGAAGCCACCGGATACCACGTACTTACTGGATTTCATCCGACCGGATCTGCTGCTGCTGCGCATTGTCGCACGGAATTTGATTCTCTGGAACGACATCGATGCCTCGACTGCTTGGGTGTACAAACAGATTCCACGTTCATTGTCGGACATAATCAAAAATCGTTTGCAAGACGACGAACTGCAACAACTGACCGATCACGAGGCCCAATGTCAGGCTTACTGCAACATAGTGTGCGGAGCGGCCATCTCTATTGGATTGAAATACGCCGGAACTGCTGACGAACGTGCCTTTGAAACACTGAACTATCTGCTAAAGTACTTCCTGGAGGTAAACGGGCGCCCGTTTGGAGATTTTGCCGGAAAGCAAACAATCGAAAACTGCACCATTATGATACTGCTGTCCGCATCGATGGTAATGGCTGGCACGGGTGACGTCCGAGTGTTGCGTGCCATTCGTATGCTCCGTTCACGATTCGGCCAATGCCACGTGACGTATGGATCCCACATGGCGATACACATGGCGCTCGGGTTTCTCTTCCTCGGTGCTGGACGGTACACGTTGTCACGTTCGCCGCCCGCCGTTGCTGCTTTGATTTGTTCAATATTCCCGAAGCTTCCCATCCACAGCAACGACAACCGATACCATCTGCAAGCATTCCGCCACTTGTACGTGCTGGCCATCGAGCCACGGCTGTTTCTACCACGAGATATTGACAGTGGCAAGCTTTGTCTGTGTGAGATTTACTACGTTGTCAAGGGACAAACCGAACCAGTCAAAATCATGGCGCCCTGCATGCTCCCGGAACTTCATACGCTCTCTACAGTGTACGTTAAAGACTCCAGCTACTGGCAAGTGTATTTTGACCACCAAAATTGGCACATTCTAGAGTAAGTATCAACAAACTTTGATCGCATTTTGACAAAAGCTCAGTATTATAAATGTATTTTATGTATTCCTACAGAAATATTCTCAAATCAAACGGCTGTATAGACATCAAACAACGTGCCGGATGTCTGTCGTATTTGGAAGATCCAAACCGACTCAAATCAATGCTCACCCAAACACTCACCACCGACAAGTACAATTCGTGGAAAATAGACCCCAAAAGTTTGCTCGCTTTTTCAACTGACCAGCGAATCTACAACGTGGCCAACAAATTTTTGCTTTCGCCGCCGTCGTCGTTCCAAAGTGAAGTCGAAGAAGCTCGATCGATCTCCACCTCCGAACGGAACATCACCCAGATGTTGGTCCTGCAAACATACGACTGCCTCACCCATGACAAGTTGCACGGTCTCCCGATCTTTATGAACCTTATGCATGTGAGTTTTCTTTAAGATTGCGCTCGACAACAATAAACAAAAATTTTTTTTTTCATTTTTCCACACAGCTGCTGACCAACTTTGACACGTGCTGTGGCTCGTCCCAGCTCATGCAGCTTCGAATCATCAGCGCCATCATTGCGCGACGAAGGGCGATCCGCGAGTCCGATCTGCTCGTGTCGCAGGACATGCTCCAGTCGATCGTTGATCGTGTCCAGCTCCGCATGGATACGTTGCTAGCCGAGAATGGCCACCTCGTGCGATCGTTCATCGTGGGCGCCCCCGCCGAACGCACCCTGACCGATCTTTTTGGGGAAATTTGTGAGCAAAGTCGCACATCCATCGCGAAACTGATTACTTTCTATGATCTGCCGATGAAAGTTCTAAACCAGGAAGCGCTTCGAAGGCTCGAGAAAACGGATTATTTGCAGTTTTTATGTGGATTTAAAAAACAACACCCAAAACTAGCCACTCAAACTGTTTGCTGCATGGCGCAAATTCTAGGGCTAACGAAACTTCCTGGCAAATATTAAACATTCTCAAACTATAAGTTGTAAGAAGCTGTGAAAGCCGATGAAAATTACCTTGGAAATAAACATTGTTATCTTAAAACCACAGTTTCAATGTATCCTATGTTTAGCCACCCTATTGGTGCGCTACGTCCTTCCCAGACTGACCAGCGTAAACTACCACACTTGGAAGTTTATAATGGAAATGAGCGGTTGTGGTCAGTAATTGTAATTTTATTGAAACGATATCCTGTTAGTTTACACTGTATATCAGGGTGTTCGACGATAGCTCAGTTTAAACTTGTTGAAATTCGCGAGAAAATGGAGGGGTTCTGACGGGAGAAAAAACACCGCGCGACTTGTCTCAACAAAGGTTCGGTTTATTCTGTTTTTTCTCTGCTTACAGGGTTGCCAGAAGGGCCATCAAATTTGTCCGCCGTTTTAACGGGCCAAGAAAATAAAAGTGGAAACAAAACCAAAATCTACTTTTCCTTGGGCAGTGTGCCCAAACATTCTCCCCCCGTTGAGGCGTCAGGCTCAACCGAAGGCATGAAAGCAACCTTGGTGATTGCTCGCTTGAACTCGTTCGTTGCAGTTTTCACTGTCACCACTCTGACAGCGCCGTCTTCTCCGGGGTGTGTAGCGACGATCCGTCCGCGCCGCCACTGCTGCGGAGGCAAGTTCTCGTCGACCTTAAACTCCTTCACTCCAGCGTTCCACTTCGGTCGTCCTTGCAGCTGATGGAGGTACTCGCCAGACCATCTTCTCCAAAAAAGTTGCTGCATGTACTGGATGTGCTGCCATCTGCTGAGACGTCCGATCTTCTCATCCGCGTACGACGGTTCCGGTAGAGCCACTCCAGACCGGCAGATCAGGAAGTGCGACGGGGTCAGGGGCCGGGAGTTGAGGATGGCCTCCGTTTGTGCCAGGAACCTCGTCATCTCCTCGTACGTGAGCTTGGTCTCGCCGACGACCCGCTTCATGTGGTGCTTCATGGAAGCGCGCTCCGGCAGCGCTCCCCGTGAGAGCACATCGGCTGGGTTTTGTTCCGATCGGATGAAACGTCACGTGAACTCTCGAGTCAACTTATGAATTGCGGCTACACGGTTCGACACGAACTGCTTCAGTGCCGATGGAGGTTTCTTGAGCCAGCACAGAACGATCTTGGAGTCGCAGTGAAGCACCACGTCGTCGAATGGAACTTCCAGGGCGGCCATGACCTTTTGAGTCAACTCCGCCAACAGTTTTGCGCCGCACGCTTCCAGCCGGGGGATTGTTTGCTCCTTGAGTGGAGCCACTCGTGATTTGCTGGCAGCTCGGCACACGCTGATCTCGCCACGCTTGTTGACGCTCCGGATGTACAGCACACCACCGTATGCTCGCTTTGAGGCGTCCGAAAAGCTATGGAGTTGCACGTTCACCGCATCCGGGGCGATCAGGCATCGCTTCTTCCGCATCTTGCTGATAGCTGGCAGTTGCACTCGAATCAGCCTCCACCGCAGTGAAAGCTCGATCGGAAGTGGTTGGTCCCAGGTTAGCGCACGAACCCAGACGTCTTGCATCACCAGCTTGCACAGCGTGATTATCGGCCCCAGGAAGCCGCAGGGGTCGAACAGGCTGGAGATCTCCGACAGCACGATTCGTTTTGTCCATTCCTCGTTGATGGGTCGAGGCACTCGGAAGACAAAGTGACGGAATTTGCCGTCCAGAACGCACAGCGGATTACCGCGAATCGGACCGGAATCGAGAAATGAAAAGAACACGCGATTTACTTTAGCGAACGAACTTTTATTTAGCGAGCAAAAACAAACTGCCAACCGCACGCGTCGACTGGTTTGGCGGGAATGAGCTGTCACAACCACCAATGCTCTGCTAGCAAGGTTAGCACAATAACGGCACACCAAGGTGGTGTAAAGAAGGTGAACACTGCACATTTCAACACTCCCCCTCAGGGTGAGCCTTCTTCACTAATCCTCCATCCGGTGCCTCCTCTCACAGCCACAGCCTTTGAATGCACCGCTTAAAAGTGCTCCACTTCCGCCCTTTCAGCTCCTCCATGCGGCCTGCAGTCTCCTCGACTGCGCTCACCGCGATCCCGACAGCATGCTTCACCTCGTAGTCGTCCAAGTAGCGCGGTCTTGCTCCCAGATTCGACCTTCCCGAGCGTCAAAGGCTTAGACTCGGTCCGCCTTCGTCTCCTTCTGCTTCGAAGAACTCTTCGTCGTCACTTTCGCTGGCATCTTTTTCATCTTCTTCGTCTCCAGCCACGTTGTCTCCGACTTCTTCTTCCTTGAACTCTTCCTTCACAACGATCGGCTTCAACTGGATCTCTTCCGCTGGTTCCGACGAAGGCCACTCCACCGTTGTTGTGCCGTCGCCGAGTTCCAAGAATCTGGCGTCACGGCTAACGGTGACCTTGTCCGTCTCCAGGTCGACAAACCGGTACGCTTCTCGGTCCAAGGCGTACCCGACGAAGATCAGCTCCTTTTCCGGCAAGTTGACATACGCTCTACTGCCGAACACTCGAAGGTGTTCCAGGTCTGGCTTCTGTCCCCGCCAGAGCTCGTAGGGCGTGTTCTGATCACGTTCTGATCCGGTACAATCGGCATCCTGTTTTGGAGGTACGTTGTTACGTTTGTTTTTTGTATGGTCTGTTTTGTGATGATATTTGTAAACGGAACCAATTAGTCTTTCTTAATTTTAATGTGTAAGCACAATAGCAGAATAGATAGATTATTTCTTTCTGTGCGCGCCGACATAAATACGCCACCTGGGACTTGTTACATCAAAGTTTTCTTGCAAGCAGAAGGCGGAAACGAAATCCCCAATCGCCTGCACCAACACACTTAACTCATCGTGAGGCAGAGAACGCCGAACGATAACCAAGCGCGCAAGTGGTTTCATTTTGTGCGAGATAACGTTCCGGCAAAGTTGGGTTTTGCACGCTAGTTCCAACTTAGAAGTGAAATTGAAACGGTCCGCGTCTTCTGCAGCGCTGGAAGGATTGTGTTTGGTCATTTCCTCCTATTTTGGCCAGAACAAGCATCAGTCCGCAGAGAAGCAACAGGAACTGTCCGCAGAGAAGCCGCAGGATCAGCAAGCTTTCCGAGACGATTATCACGGCAAGACGGCGCAGACGGCGAGGATTAATCAGCTCAAGTGTAGCCAAGCCGAGATCGCCTGGCCGGACGGAGCAGAGCACCCCACAAGACTTCCAATCGCTGGCACTGATACACAGGACGTTCACCCTCTTTAGAGGCCGTATCAGCTAGCCACAAGCGTTCACGACCGAGTGGGTCACGAGCGGTCACAACCGAGTGTAGAACGCCGAACCAACCCACGGAAGTCGTGCACACATTGGACAACAGAAAACCCTCTCAGAGGGTTTTCTTTGGGAGTGCTAAGCTGTTCTTTTGCCGCTCGCTGGCGTGACGCACAGCTGTCCATGAGTGAACTTCAATACGTCCTGTCGAAAACCGGCGGTGTACGGCGACAAGTGTGTGTGTGCCGAAAGCTGTAGGAGAAGAGGCCAAGTGAAGTTGCGGTTTTGTTGGGACGGAGCACACGGCGCTGAGAGAGATTCTGTTTCGGTTGAAGCCGGTATGAGAAGAAACCATCTCGAGCGGAATTGGTCTGGCGAAGTCGGCGCGCGTAATGTCAGTGAGTGCTAGAACTGTAAGATTAGGGTGCACCCAAGTAGAACTAGACTAAGCAAAACATTTTGGCCAAGAGCCTGGTATTCGATGTTAAATTAAGAAAAATATTTGCCATTTTTGGCCGTGCAATAGAAGAATGTTAAAAGCAAACGTTGTTGGTTGGTATTTATTTTGATGAGCAGCCAAAGGGTAAAGAGCTCTCGTTACAACGTGGCCGTGAGCATGGCCTCACCCCAGAATCGCATGTCCAGTTCCGCGTCGCTCAGCATGCAGGTAGCAATTTCAATCAGCGACTTGGTCTTCCATTCAGCGACGCCGTTCCGCACATTGGTGAACTGAGGCTGGATCGCTTCCACCTTGTAGAAGTTCCGGAGTTCTGTGTTGTTGAACACTCCCCCTCCATCCGACCTCATCACTCGCGGCTTTCGCCCAAACTGGCTTTCGACCCACCGGACGTACTCCTTGATCCCACTCGCCGCTTCGCACTTCCGCTTCAGCAGGTAGGTGACCGTAAACCTACTGAAGTCATCGACCATCGTCAAGACGAATCGATTTCCACTCGGCGTGACGGTGCGCATCGGCCCACAAACACTAGCGTGCACCACGTCTAGAAATTGTTTCGACTTCCGGCCGAGCACAGGAGGTAAATTGGTTGACTTACCCTCCTCGCAGCACTCACACACGAGCCGCTGTCCACAGTCCGCCACCTTCATCCCCGTGGCAAACTCCTCCTTGAAGATCCGCTCTGCCACTGCCCAGTCGTGATGACCGAGCCGTCGGTGCCACTGGTGCTGGCAACCCTCGTTGTGTCGAGCCTCCGCAGCCACCATCGATTTCACCGCCGCTTTCGTCTGGCGCAGGTAGTAGAGTCCTCCGTGACGTCTACCCGTAGCGACCACTTCACCTTCGGCACTCACAATCGAACAGCTTTTCTTCTCAAACACAACACTGTAGTTCTTTTCGGCCAACTTCCCGACCGAGAGCAAGTTCGTTGCTAGTCCTGGGACGAACTTCACTTCGCCGATGGCGATCTTCTTCGGCTTTTCCTCGCCGTCAATGCCGTGCACTACCCCGCTTCCTTCACCGCGAATCTCGGTCTGCTTTCCGTTGGCCACTGTGATATGACCACCAGCAAATTCCCGCAGCGACGAGAAAAAGTTCCTGTCGTTGCTCATGTGCGCGCTGGCACCACTGTCAATCACCCAACTCGCAGATCTTCTCACTCCGGTGGTGAGCGCGACGTCCTGTTCGTCGCTTTCAGCGGTCTCGATCTCCGTGCACCCGGCGATTTGAACTTCCAAGGTTCTGGCAGCCGCCGCCGCCGTGCCCTCGATGGACACCGTCGCCGTCTTCCCGGCGATCTTCTTCTCCATGTTCCTGGCAGCATCCTTCTCACCATCGCTCTCGCTTTTCCGCCGCAATCCGCCACGAACCGGGCAACTCAGTTTGAAATGCCCCGGCTGGTCACAACGGAATCACTTCCGTGCTTTCCCCCGCTGTGTGTGTTCCGCGGATCGGCTCACCTGCTGATGATGTTCCTTGAGAGCTTTGAAAATGTCCCGCGCGTGGGCTTCTCCCTCCACGAGCGACCGCTGGCTGTCCACCAGCAGCGACACGATGTTTTCCTTCGCCTTCCGGTCGCAGCTCCTCCAAGCCGCGTCCTGCTTCTCTGCCGCCGGCACATCTTCCATCACAACCTCCCAGAGGTCTTCGACGGCCAAGAGTGCCTCCACACGCATCTCCCACACTGGCCAGTTCGTGCCATCGAGTTTGGCAATCCCGAACATACCGGCCATTTTTCACGCGCACTTCAAAGTTCTTTCACACGCGAAAACACAACCTCACTTTTCCGTTGGTGCTCCGCCACCAAACGGTAAACAAAAGCAAGCACACTTTTCGTCCACCACGCGAAAACTTAACTTTTCCTCCACGCGGAACCGTCCTTTTTCACTTTCCCGAAACCGTCCTAACTGGGCCCATAACCTGACGGAATTTGCCGTCCAGAACGCACAGCGGATTACCGCGAACGCGAACCGGAATCGAGAAATGAAAAGAACACGCGATTTACTTTAGCGAACGAACTTTTATTTAGCGAGCAAAAACAAACTGCCAACCGCACGCGTCGACTGGTTTGGCGGGAATGAGCTGTCACAACCACCAATGCTCTGCTAGCAAGGTTAGCACAATAACGGCACACCAAGGTGGTGTAAAGAAGGTGAACACTGCACATTTCAACACAAAGTAGTCCTCGAGCGGGTTCCAAATGAGTCCGAGAGTTTTAATTGTGTTGTTGACATCGGACTCCCCCGAAATCAACCTGCTTCTCGTGCAGCTCAGCTGGGATCGCTCGTAGCACCTCGGTGCTGTTCGAGCAGAACCCTCCTCGGCGCAGCAGCTCCGTCAGTTCTTCGTAGATTTGGACAACTTCGGCGACTGACGAGCCACCGGTCAGGAAGTCATCGACGTAGCTGTCCCGCTTGACCACGCGCGCCGCTAGCGGGAGATCCTTGCCTTCATCCGTGGCCAGTTGAACCAATGCCCTTGTTGCGTGATGAGGTGAGCTGGCGAGGCCGTATGTCACCGTCTGCAACTCGTAAACCTTCAGCTGTCTGTCGTCATCCAACCACAAAATCCGTTAATACTTGCAGTCGTCTTGGTGCAGCTTGACCTGCCGGTACATTTTTGGGATGTCGGCAGTCAGCACGACCGGGTGGGTGCAGAACTTCAGGATGATCGACAGAAGGTCGTTTTGCACTGTGGGCCCAACATCCAAAGTATCGTTCAGCGACAGACCAGACGTGGTCTTTGCCGAAGCGTCGAAAACGACTCTTGTCTTGGTGGTCGAACTTGAGGCCTTATACACCGCGTGGTGTGGGATGTAGTAACCTCCGTCGTTCACGTGTTGCACTTCCTTCATGTGGCCCAGTGTGAGATATTCTGTTAAGAACGCGGAATACTCGACACGCTTGGCTGGGTTTCTGGCCAACGAGATCATCAACTTGTCCAAGCGCTTCCGCGCGTTGTTGTACGAGTCGCCCAGTTGACTCTTCTGGTTGTTGAAAGGAAGCCGGACGACGAACCGGCCTTCGGCATCTCGGGAGTGGGTGCGCTGGAAGTGTTCCTCGACGGCAGCCTCAGCTACGGTCAGGTCGGTCTCTGGGTGGACGCACTCGATCTCCTAAAACTTCACCATCGTCTTGTTCAGCTCCTCCTCGAAGTGGTTCAGTTGGCACACACGCGGGCATGGTTTGGCCTTTCTGGTCGGTACCGCTCCTCCTAGGACCCATCCGAGTTCCGTCTCGGCCAGTGTTGGCGCGTTGCGGCCGATCTTGACGCGACCGCTCTTGACCAAATCAAAGAAGATTTCGTTGCCGATGATAAGGTCAATCTCTCCAGGGGTGTGGAACTTTGGGTCAGCTAGTTGCAGTCCTGGCGGTAGGGGCCAGGATGCGACGTCGATCTCAACCACGGGTAAGTTAGACGTGATGCGTGGTACGACCAGGAAATCCAACACGGGTGAGGCGAAGGCGTTGACGCAGGAGTTGATCTTCGTGGACAGCAGGTACTTCACTCGAGTCTGATTGTCGTTCAGACCGCTCACAGGTAGGTCCATCTTCAGCTTAAGCTTGTTCGCCAACTTCTCGGTGATAATGTTGCTGTCAGACCCCGAGTCCAACAGCGCACGACACTTGACAGTGGAATCGGCTTGGCCGATCACCATCACTTCCGCCGTCGACAGCAGCACTTGGTGCTTCGCACCGCCGACGTTTGCACAGAGGGACACCGCGCTGCTCTGCTGCACTGGAGCGGTTGCTGGACCGCCCGCTGGAACCGAGGATGCCACTGGCAGGCACTGGCTCGATTCTTCACTTGACCTTGGTTGCTTCGGGTGGCACTGTCGTGCAGGAGACTGTGGTGCTTGCGGCCACAGCCTTGCACCTTGCACAGAGTCTTGGACTCGCAATCACTCACCCGGTGTCTCGCCTTCAAGCAGTTGTAACACAAGTTTGCCTTGGTGGCAACGGACTTGCGCTCCGGTACGCTCAAGTCTCTGAACGTCGAGCACGACTTGAGCAGGGGCAGGGACTTCTGTCCGAACGCTTGGCGTTGCTTGCTTGGGGCCACTGTTGACTGCTGCGCTGGGTGCTGCTGGGAGCGATTTGTGCGCTGCAGAACACGCCCACGTTCCCGCAGGAACTCCATGAACTCCACGAAGTCTGGCAACGCTCCGCTGGCGATCTTCAGCTCCCACTGCTCTTGAGTCTCCTTGTCGAGCTTCTTGTAGATCACGTTCACCATCACTAGCTCGGCTAGCCTTTCGACTGGATACCCGTGACCAGCCAAAGCTTCGCACACACCTCGACCAGATTGGAGATGGATTGCCGCGACTCTCCTTGGCGACTTTCGGGCAATCCAGAATGGCGTCGATGTGCGTGTCCAGAATGAGGCGTTTGTCCTCGTATTCGTCCTCCAGGCCGCGTCGTAATCGTTATTATTTACGACGTCCTGGTCGATCTTGTCCTTGGCGTCGTCAACGAGCGCATTCCGGAGGTACAGAATCTTCATGGCTGGGGGGTCGTTCGTGTAGCGATTCATAATGCTCTGGAACAGGTTCTTGAAGCTGTACCAGCCTTCCGGTTTGCCGTTAAAGGTAGGGAACGGAGCTTGAAGGTGCGGGACTGGCGCTGGGGCTTGGATGTAGACAGGTTGTGGAGGGGCAACTGCGGCGGCGGGTGCCTTCGGCAGTTCCAACAGCTTCGTGGTGAGCTCCGACTCGGCGATCCTCGCTTGCAACTTCTCGTACACGGTACTGTGCAGCTTTTCAAACGCCGCATATTTCCGAGAATATTCCTCCTCGTAATTCCGGACGACTCTCCCGTGGGCGTCTGCTGGTCGCTCATCCGTGCACACTTTTTGCCTCTTCAATGGCCACTTTAGCCTTTTTCGCACTCACTGGTCTCGCGCAGAGATGGACTTTTTTCGCACTTGCCAAGATGGCTTCCTTTCCGACGTGCCACGAGCACGCACACTACTGCAGCCGATCGCAACCGGCGTCAGTTTTCCACGCCACAATGGCGACCACTTTTTTCTTATGTACCACGGGCACACACACACAAACGTTTGTCCGCTGAAACTGGCGTGCTTTTTTCTTTTGTGCCACGGGCACACCCTCACTTGGTGGTGTAGCGCCAACCCCAAACTTCCGACCAGTCGAGCGTTCTCAAAATCTTGCGTGATCTTCAGTGCCACGGGCACGCATTTTCCTGGTGGCGTAGCACCAACCCAAGAGTCCACTTCGCCCAAGATGGCGATTTCCCGAAACTTGTGCCACGGACACAAGAACCGACTTCACTTTGGCCGCAGCCGAACTTAGCACCGGGCTAATCACTCACGAACCGGGAACCAGCTCCAAATTCTCCGAATAATATCCGGGAGAACGGACCAAAAAATGTTCGACGATAGCTCAGTTTAAACTTGTTGAAATTCGCGAGAAAATGGAGGGGTTCTGACGGGAGAAAAAACACCGCGCGACTTGTCTCAACAAAGGTTCGGTGTTCGGGCCAGACTTGGCCCCACGAAAACGGCGAAGATGGCACCAACCAAATCTTGGTGTGCCGGAGCTGAAAGCGACGGTGGACACTTTCGGCGGACTGTAGACTGGTGGACGCGCCCGTGGGCGAAGGAAAGAAGCACTTCTTTACACTAACTAAACTTAATTTATTAGAATTAAAGTGCGAGATGTTTCCGTTTCAACTGGTGAAAAAGGACTGGTGACGTAAACAAAACGCGCGCTCGGTCGTTCCTCTTTTTGCGCGCTTTCTTCGCCTTCTCAATCGCAGCAACGGGTGCCGTTGCGCGCAAACATCACAGGGTGGATCTCAAACCTGTCAAACCGCGTTGTCCAGTGTTGCCGATCTTATCGACGCGTTGGGGCTCCAACATCCTCCCCCCGGGCTGGGGAAGGCCCAGCAGAAGCTTTTTCTAGAGTGGTCGCTTGATGTAGATGTGTGGCCTGCAGCACCGCAGTGGGCGCAAACTGCTGACCAGTGACGGATTCTCCAGCTCCTCCGACGACAACCCAACCCAGGTGAGTCTCTCGCAGTTCCGGGTAATTGTCCCACATGTGAACGAAGCCTCGTTTCAGTAAGCGGAAGTACAGGGAGGCACCGACGAGCATGTCAATGCGATCTGGGATGTGGAACTTAGGATCGGCCAGCTGAAATCCCTTTGGAATCGGCCAATCGGTGGTATTGACCGGTGACGACGGAATCTTTCCAGTTACCTTCGGGACGACCAGGCACTCCACGTCCGCCGTGAATCCGCTGTATCGGGACTGGAGCTGAACGGTTGTCGACTCCCTAGTATTCGTCGTCTGACCTCCGATGCCGCAGATCGGGACGTTTGCGGGAACTCTTTTTAGTTTAAGACGATCAGCCATCGAGGTAGAAATAAAGTTTACCTGTGATCCGCTGTCCAAAAGGATGCGACACGGCACAGGTCGATTGCTGCCGTCGCCCAGATCGACGACTGCTGTTTGAAGCATCGGAGTGGGGCAGTTGTTCACTTCCACCGGCGGAAGTGGTTCAGCGGGTTGACGCACAGCCGGAGATGGTCTCTGCGGTGCGGTTGACTTCCGGTAGAAGTCGTGTAGAAGAGTGTGGTGTCGGCGTTGGCACTTACCACACGAGCTTGTCCGTCTGCAATTCTTCGCGCAGTGTCCAGCGCGCAAGCAGTTAAAGCAGACGTGCTTTTCTTTAACCTTCTCCATGCGCTGACACACTGTGAGGTCTTGGAAGGCAGCGCACTTGAAGGTCAGGTGACGCTCGCTGCAAAAATCACACCGTGGTCCCGGTCGTGACGTTGTAATAAGGTGCCCTTTTACAGAAAAAAATCGATCGAAGAACCCCTTGATTAATGTTTAGGAAATGAATTCCCCTTTCGAAAGCCCCCGCAAGTTCACGGCAGAGTTCATTCGCGAACTCAGCCATTCGTTCACTCACTATGAGCTACCGTCCTAAACCGGACACCGTACTCTCGCGACGCGCACTCACAAAATCAGAACTTTTACAATCTTTTTTCCTAGCCTCGTGAGATTGCTATACACGAAGGGCAAACTTCGTGGTTTCTGAAAAAAGGGCAAGCGGGATGGCTAGATTTCAAAACATCAAGAGGGAAGGGAACATGCTATGGACTGATCTGAAAAACTCAACAATTCGACAGAAGAAGACAAATTTGGAAAAAACTAAAGAACGAAGAAATTTCGGGTTTGTAGTTTCCGATAGCCAAAGTCTCGATTCTGGCACCTCATCTGAGGGTTCCTGACTTTGACTCGTCCACTTTGTCACCGACCGTGGTAGGAGCGGGAGTGATTGCTAGTTTAGAGTTTGGATGATCGTGAGGTGCTACAAATCACCGACAGAGTGGGCTAGTTAGTTTGGCAAGGTAGAATCGTGGATTGTTGGCGAAACAAGTCCAGACTAGTTGGCCAGGTACTCTATCAGGCGTCTTCGAAATCTGCTGCTGCGCTACAACCCATCCGTTTCGAACGTCCGTCGGAGAAACCCGCCGTACCACACCCGGTGGCAAAAAGACCCGGCAAGTCGCCACGTGCCGGAAGAAGCGTGACGTCACCAACGCGCTTAAGGTCATCCCGTCGGGTCCAACACGTCCATCCGGACCACGTGGGAGATCATCGAGGAACGACAACTTCCGGAACCGAACCCGGATCTGCTGAACGACCGTCGGGGATTCCCGACGCCGCTGCTGTAACAACCAACAACAGGTCAGACCGTGAGTAGTATCAAAATCCATGCGCATGTGATCACAGCCCCTGAGGGTACCCCATGAAAAGCGCGCGCCGCGCCAAATGAACACGCACACGTAAAGCACGCAGCCCAAAACGTGCACTTGGGCGGATAGGTAGGGAAAGGGAAGAGAGACAGGTTAGCCGAGACGGCTAAGGCGCCAGTAGGAAGATGAACACGAATTTACCGAAGAAGCTTGCAAGCGAGATGGTCGCAGTTCGAATCCCGTCGGGATCAAACCGTTTTTTTGTGAACACCCCCACGATGTAAATACACTTCGATCGAAATGAACAGTTTTCTGCAGTTTGAGCAATAAAAAGCGACCAGGAGGTTTTCACTGGGTTTTGGGATAAATTGTTGCG
This sequence comes from Culex pipiens pallens, assembly GCF_016801865.2. NCBI lineage: Eukaryota > Metazoa > Arthropoda > Insecta > Diptera > Culicidae > Culex > Culex pipiens. The sequence continues at coordinate 65,521,103 of NC_068937.1, forward strand.
TTCTTCTTTTTCTTTTGGAGTGGCTGGCTCAGTAGTCTTCTTTTTTAGTAGTTTTTTTCAGCCCAATTATCTTCTACTCCCAAAGCGAGACGCGGCACAGTGGGCGGGAAGATTTCACCGGTGATGATCCAGAGGTAGGAATCGGTTTTGGTTATTGGCTGAACGTTTTTTTGGTGGTTTTGTTGAGTTTTCCTGATCATTTCTTAGTTTGTTGAACCTCTTGAGTTTGGGAGACAGTCGTTTCGTCTTTGATCCTGTTTCAGGAAACCAAGATAAACCCGCCCTTCGGTTAGGGGTCTCACGTGGCCGGGCACCCGTGATGACGGTTGGTCTTCCCTCGGTTTACCGACGGAAGTGGCGCATTTAAGCCAACCGTTTACTAGTCAAACACTTGACAGACTGTCTCACATTACAACGTGACGGCTGCGTTGGCGATCTGATACGGTTGATCAGTCGCGGTTGGCTTCGATTCTGCTCGGTGGTGTTCCCTCGGTGTTGCGTCGACGGTGGTCTCGCATCTTTCCAGAACCGAGACACGATCCTTCAGGAACTGGATCGTCTCGGGGTAGTTCGGAAGCTCTCCCTTCTTGACCGTTGACTCCCAAAGTTTCCTTGTCTCATCGTCCAGAGCGTGTCCCAGCAGATGGATGACGATGAGCTCTGACACTCCAGAGAACTCCTGGCCAAGAAACTTCAAGTTCTCCACGTGGCCAACGACGTTGTCAATAAGGGAACGCAGCTCCGAATGATCAGTACGGGGCAACTTCTTGACGGCGAGCAAACCGCCGATGTGCAGATCCACCATTCGCCGCTTGTCCTCGTATCGTTCCTCCAGCAGGTTCCAGGCATGGTCGTAGTTCCCATCCTGAACCGTCTTGGCGTCCAGAATTCCGACCGCTTCGCCAACCAAAGCTTCTTCCAGATGGTACAACTTGATCCGCGGCGACTCGTTCGTCCGGTCAACGACATCTTGAAAGATGGTTTTGAACTTTTCCCAATTTTCGTACTTCCCATCGAATGTCGGAATGATCCGTGGGAGGGGCTGTTGGATGATGATGGGTTGCTGCACTGCGGTTACGTGGGCGGCTGCCACCCATCTCCCGAGAGTCATGGCCAGCTCGTCGAACAAGGATTCGAATTCGATCGACTTACCCTTGTGCACATCTCGTTTCTTGGTGCCAGCCAACCGGTAGATTTGCTGCTGTAAGGACTTGAAAGCTTCGTTGCAATCGTAAAGCTTTCGCTGGTGCACTTCCGCTGCGGTTGCAGTGCGATCAGCTGCACCGGTCGCTGCAAGCTTCACTTTTAGGCGCTCGAGCCTGTCCCTCTCTTCGTCACGAAGGAAGACCAGGTTGCCCAACTCTTCTTCTTCTTGGCTTTCTTCTTTCTTCGGCGTACGTTGCACTTTTGGGGGCATTTTTACTTGTTTGTTCACGTTGCACTTTCAGGTTCTTCTCGGTTATTTCCGGGGCCGGTTTGCCACTCGAAAATACGCCGGGTTTACTGTTTTGTGTGGTTCACTCGCGGAAGCCGGTTTGCTTCGCACTCGCGGAACTTCCGGAAGCCGGTTTGCTTCGCACTCGCGGAACTTCCGGAAGCCGGTTTGCTTCTCGGTGTCGGTTCTCGAGCTGTTCGTGGCTGAGGCCGGTTTGCCTCTCACTTTTCACTTTCCTCCGTCCACGCCGGGTCCGATCCGGGGTGAAGGACCAATGTTCGGGCCAGACTTGGCCCCACGAAAACGGCGAAGATGGCACCAACCAAATCTTGGTGTGCCGGAGCTGAAAGCGACGGTGGACACTTTCGGCGGACTGTAGACTGGTGGACGCGCCCGTGGGCGAAGGGAAGAAGCACTTCTTTACACTAACTAAACTTAATTTATTAGAATTAAAGTGAGAGATGTTTCCGTTTCAACTGGTGAAAAAGGACTGGTGACGTAAACAAAACGCGCGCTCGGTCGTTCCTCTTTTTGCGCGCTTTCTTCGCCTTCTCAATCGCAGCAACGGGTGCCGTTGCGCGCAAACATCACAGGGTGGATCTCAAACCTGTCAAACCGCGTTGTCCAGTGTTGCCGATCTTATCGACGCGTTGGGGCTCCAACAGTTCGGTTTATTCTGTTTTTTCTCTGCTTACAGGGTTGGCAGAAGGGCCATCAAATTCGTCCGCCGTTTTAACGGGCCAAGAAAATAAAGGTGGAAACAAAACGCAAAATCTACTTTTCCTTGGGCCCTAACACAGGGCAAGGAGGTAATGTGGATCATAATCAAACTTTAGGAGCGAATAAAATTAGCAATCAGAGTAATCGTTTTCCCTAACTATCGCTTTCTTGAAAGCGTTGAATCGTCTCTCCTGCTTGATTGCTACTGGTAGTTCGTTCCAGCGGGAAACTCCGTAGACTAGCACACTTTTCCCATTGGAGGTTGTGTGCCTCGGGACGATGAAGCCGGACGTTCGCTCCTGTCTGGCGCGTTGTAGGTGCTGTAGGATGTATCCGGGCGTGGCCTCCTCAAATGCTCGTTTCATGAAACAGCAAAGCTTGTGTACAAACCGTACCGCTGACTTGAAACAGCGGTGGAGTTGTTCTCGTTGCGCAGCGCTCAGCCCGGGGTAATACACGATGTCGCAGTAGGTAAAGTACGGCATCACTACTGCCTGCACCAGCTTTCGACGTGTTGGCTCAGGAAGAATCGGTGCGAAGCGTCTGAAGGTCTTGAGTGTTCCGTAGAACTTCCTTACCACGTCGTTCACTTGAAGGTTCCAGTCCAGGTTGCAGTCCATGATCAGTCCGAGATTCGTGACACTTTTGCTCAGCGGGATTGCCGTCCCACTGAAGATGATCTCCTGCTGCGGTGCGACTGTATCTGCCTTGCAGAATACTATCGCTTGTGTTCTTTTGGGGTTGGGAAAAAGGCGGTTCTGCTTGGCCCAGCCAACGATTGATTCGTCGGTCAACGGTGAAGGAAATCCGGTCGACATCGAGCTCCACGACGTCCTCTACGTTCCCAAACTCACCAGCGGACTGATTTCGGTGAGCACACTTGCAGCGAAAGGATTCGAAGTTGTGTTCAACGGCGAACGCTGTGAAGTCCGGAACCGTGCAGGAGTAGTAGCAGCCCAAGGGACTCGCCACGGAAGTCTCTACCGATTGTGCACTCCGGACCAAGCAATGATCACAGTGCAGAGGAGCCACACTGCCAACTGCCATCACACCTGGCATCGTCGGCTCGGTCATCGTGATCAAGAGGTGGTTCAAGCGTTTCTGGGGAAGTTTGCGGAAGGGATCAAGGTTGAGGACTGCGGCGTACGGACGCTCTGCAGCAGCTGCATGGAAGGGAAGATGTCACGTACTCCGTTCCCGAAGCAGGCTGTGCACGACACAAAGGACAGGCTGGATTTGGTGCACATGGATTTGAGCGGCCCGATGGAGGCCACCCCGAGCGGAAACAGGTACTACCTGTCGCTGATCGACGACTACACCAGAATGACGTTCGTGTACCTGATCCGGAACAAGTCCGACGCTGCGGGAAAGATCGAAAACTTTGTCAAGTTCTGCAAGACCCAGATCGGAAAGACCCCGCGCGTCATTCGGTCCGATGGAGGCGGCGAGTACGTCAACAAGACGCTGTAGGACTATCTGCGCCGAGAAGGACTCGTGAGCCAGTTCACGGCGCCGTACTCTCCGCAGCAGAACGGAGTTGCCGAGAGAAAGAACCGGTACCTCAAGGAGTCGTCTCTGTATGCTGCGCGATGCAGAGTTGGAGCCGAAGTACTGGGGCGAAGCCGTGCTGACGGCGACCTACATCCAGAACCGTCTACTGTCGCGGTCGATTGGGATGAGTCCGTTCGAGAAATGGTACGGGAGGAAACCCAGCCAAGAGCACATGAAAATCTTCGGGAGTGAGGCATGGGTGCAGGTACCCGCACAGACAAGAAAGAAAATGGACGTGAAAGCGCGAAAACTAGTGTTTGTGGGATACTCGAACGAACACAAAGCATACCGTTTTGACGACAAACAAAGTGAACGTGTGACGATAAGTCGTGATGTGAAGTTTGTCGAGGATTTGCGTATGCCGGACGAGAGAAAGTGCAGTGAACTCGAAAGTGAATCAGTGAAGCACGACCGTGAAGAGCAAGAAGTGTCCCCGATGGAGCCCATCGTGCGAAACGAGCGGCGTACGAGAAAGCTGTACGTTGTCCCGAAAAGGAGGAGTGGGTTCGAGCGAACAACGGCAGCTAGAAGAAGCAGACCAAAGTGTGCCGACTGCTGAAAAGCATTTGTGGTCTCAAACAAGCGGCGCGAGTGTGGTACCGGACGATCACCGGAAAACTGTCGCGGTTGAGATTCGAGCGGTGCAATTCGGATTCGAGCATCTACAAGCAGCCAATCGGCAAGGACGGGATATCTCTACTCATTTACGTAGATTATCTTGTTGCTTGCAAGCAGGAGGAGAAGATCAACATGATCGAGAGAGATAAGAAGAGAGCGGTGCCAAAACTGGACGACGGAGGAGCCAAGGGATGAATCCGCTAGGAGGAGTGTTGAGCCACCCTATTGGTGGTGACGTGCGCGGATGCCCACAACGGCGCTGCCGTTCAAGAGAAAAGTGAAACGTCACACACAGTTAGTTGTTACTTGTGCGTATTTTATTTCCGGCAAAGTTAACCGATTCCGTTCCTCTTTTTCGCGTTCCCTGCTGCCGTCGGCACTCTGCTAATCCGGCCAACATCCTAACAGAACTCCGTCAAGGTTTAACTCATATGGTGTCATTTGATCAACAGACCGGAATTAAAAAAAAACTGGAGTTTTTTTAAAGGTTCCGTCAACTGGGGCGAATTGGGATAGTAGTTTTAACCGACGACCGTCGGTTTTAACCATGTTTGTTTGTGCACCGGCCACGGTTGGCCAGTTTCGGAGTGGACTGTATTTAGGGGGTCGGAAAGGGGTCCGAAGAAAAGGCACCGGAAGGTTATACTTTCACTTTCTCTATTTATTCCTTCAACACCTCCTTCTTCCTCTTCTGTTTCCTCCGCACTTCCTTCATTCACTTCTGCTGCTGCGCGTCGCGTACTGCACGTCCGACGGTTGGATGACTTGTGTTCACTAGCGTGCCCAGGGTGGGGCAACATGGGGCAGTTGCCCCACCATCCTCGGAAATTTGTTCTAAAATTGGGCAGGGGGTGTCCATAAACGACGAAATTTTCAAAACTCTAATATTTTTGCCCCACCTTCCTTGAGGACCTGGACACGCTAGTGCTTGTGTTGATCGCGCTCAACGCGAGCTTGTTGCTAGGCGGTTCGAGCGGCAAACTTGTTGTTGACGTCGTCGATGACAGCTCTGCCGTTGCGCAGGGGCGTAGTCATTCTCGTCGTACGGGTTGGGGCAAACCCTATTCGGTCGTGGTGTTCTAGCTGGACTGCGTACGCCGCGCGATCCCTAGGTCCCAGGGCCGCCGTTGGATTGCACCTTCGTCAGGTGGCTTTTGAGTTTCGCGGTCATCGGCTTGGTTTGGTGCGTCGGCGACGCATCGATTCTTGATGGCTTCCCGTCGATGTTGCGCTTCGATCTGGGAGATGCGGGAGACTCGACTGGTTCGGGTTTCTCTCTCGTTCGGGTTGAGGTTGGTTGTCGTTGGAGCCGTCCATCTGGGAACGGCTTGTATCAGGTGGGCTTGCTGGATTGTCTAACTTCGGCGCGGAATCTCGGTTGATCTCGGAATCGCCGACCTTTTCAGGTTCTGCTTCCGGAACACGGTCTGGCAGGAAGTAGGTTGCCTTCGGGACAGGACCCGGCAGGGCTTGGGCTGCATCCGGAAAAGAATCCAGCGATGCGGGTGCCTCCAGGATAGGGCCTGGCGGAGCAGTGTAATCCTCCGGAACAAGATCCGACTGGGCGTAGATTGCTTTCGGGACAGGACCCGGCAGGGCTTGGGTTGCATCTGGATCAGAATCCAGCGATGCGCTTGCCTCCAGAGCAGGGCTTAGCAGAGCGTTGAAAGCCTCCGGAACACGGTCCGGCAGGTCGGAGATTGCCTTCGGGACAGGACCCGCCAGAACTTGGGTTGCATCCAGAACAGGATCCAGCGATGCGCTTTCCATCAGGACAGGGCCTGGCAGAGTGTTGACTTCCTCCGGAACACGGTCCGACAGGGTGGAGATTGCCTTCGGGACAGGACCCGGCTGTCGTAACTCAGACCAGGTCTTCATTTCTTTTTTAAACACTCGGAAGTGAATCTTCGGTTTGTTTCTGGTCCCACCACCCACCGCATAAAACACAACCGCTCGCTACAGCATTAAACGCCAGACTGAAGAATCCCCTGAACCCGAAGACCAGTCCCGACACAATCGGTCCACAAGCGCACAAACACACACGTAACTCTCTCAACTTCCCTCAACCACGCCGCGCGTGTTCATCCCGAAGTTCATCAGCTACACTCTCACGCCACGTCCGCAGCGATCGTAGTCTTCGTTCGTTTTCGCTCTCTCTCTCTCTCTCTTTCTCTCACAACGTGCGCGTTGCGCAGATTTCAATATTATCCGCGCACCACCAAACCGAAGTGCGCAACACTTCTGTTGCGCCGAACAAAAATGTAGTGGTTTGTCGTTAGCGTGTACATCAGCCTGTGGCGCAACAGCTTTGGCAGGTTGCGTTCGTATTTTGATTTTTGTCTGCTTTCACAATATCAATCTACCCAGTAGACGCGCTCATACTTATACCGACGACCCTATAGGCTTATAATTTCATTTTTTTTTTGCTCCCCCCTCGACTTCGGTCAGAGCCGAGGGACATAAACTTAAAAAAATATTTGCAATGGCCTAAAATGAAAAAAGTGATCAGAAATGGTTTTTGATCGTGTTTTTTATTGCACAAATCCGTTGTACATAAAAATGGAGCACCCGCAGTCGAGCAGTTTTTGACAGTTCGCTCCATACACTGTAACTGAAAATCGCACTTTGCTGAGTTCGTTTTCGCACTTTTTCATACGATTTTTTCAGTTCGACTGCGATTACACAAAAAAGTGTAATCGCAGTTGAACTGAAAAAATCGTATGAAAAAGTGCGAAAACGAACTCAGCAAAGTGCGATTTTCAGTTACAGTGTAAGAAATACATTGGGGAGCGTTCTTTTATTACGTAACGCAGTTAGGGGAGGGGAGGGGGTGTCGGTGTCTGTTACGAAATGTTACGAAAATAGGAGGAGGGGGGGAGTGCTGAAAAATTCTGTAACGTAACGCAAAATTTTCATATACGAATTCTTTAAAAAATGCAAAAAGACCTTACGTTACGCGTTACAGGGGGGTAGGGGTCGCTCATCTGTTACCCCAAATTTTGCGTTACGTAATAAAATAACGCTCCCTAAAAATAAAAATTTATGGAATTTTAGATTGATAGTATTAGGAATTTTAGAATCCTCGATTCTAAATTGTTTAAATTGTAATATTTTCAAAAATGTTTTCCTATTTCAGACTTTTTTGACGAAATGACCAGTTGTTGCATCGTAATTGAACTGGAATTGGGTCCTAAAATTAAGCTTAAATTTGTGACATTATTGTTCACAATAATATAGCTTATTTTTCTGGGTACAATAACCCTTTGAACAACCGCAAAGGATTTAAAATGGATTTATAAATCAATTTAAAAAAAAATAACTTGGCGGCCCTTCTTGACAGATAACATCCTACTTGACAGCTCGTTCCAAGAATACCATAGTTGATCAATCGAAAAATGTTGTCTTGTCTATTTATTTTTTTGCATGAAAATGAAAAAAAGTGATCAGAAATGTTTTTTAATCGTGTTTTTTACCGTTGTACATACAAATGGACATAGGGCTTTAGGACCCAATTGGCCCCATTGCATAGAAATGTAAGTTTTATTAGTGCATCTCCAGCGCTGGGTGCAAACATCGAAGCAAAGCTAATTTGCACCCGACGTCAACCCCATCGCGGTACCTGTCGCGGTAGCAAATTTGCTCTCAGTTCTTCGGGATTTCACTTTGCTACCCGGTATTCTGCCTGTTTGCTACCGCATCAAATGGAATTATGCACGGAAAATCGAATCAAGCACGGAATTTTTTTTTACTTTAAAATTTTTTGAAAATTTAGAAAATTTTAAAAAATTAAAAAATTTAATAATTTTTAAAAATTTAAAAAATTTAAAAATTTTAAAAATTTTTAATAATAATAGGAAAAATAAAAAAAAAAATTTAGGCCGTTGCAAATATTTTTTGAAGTTTATGTCCCTCGACTCTGGTCCTGGGGGGGGGGGGGGGGTGCAAAACAAAATAAAAATTGAAATAACAACCCAAGTAACCAAACAGCACTAAAACAACCCAAGTAACCATCCAGCACTAAGAGAAATCATAAAGGTGCTGTTTATCAGCTTTCTACAGCTAATCAGTCATAAAACAGCTAGGATGAAAACAAATCAGCTCTAAAACAACTGCTTTAGTATTTGCTGATATGCAGCAGTTTTAATGCTGCTCCTAGCAACACTGCTGCATTTTCCCTTATTTTACTGGCACCACTGTTGAGGAGTGAAAGAGAGAGCACGAAATAAACGAAAATAAAAATATCTCTTGCTCGTTCATTCGTTCAACCAGTACGACCAAAACAAACCAGCGGAGAAAACGGCTGTCAGTCGATGGCGGAGATTCATCGTAGTTGTATACTTCTGATGTTTTTAATCTTTTGAGAAGAAAATTAATGGATGTTTGAACCATTTTTTTTAGGAAAACGAAATCAAAGATGACTAAATAATCACTTCTAAAGGCATTTTTGCAGGTTGGCTGGATTACTTATATATAATGCTCCCGTTGATCGTCTTGCATGCACGCCGATTCCGCCTGAATTTGCCACCTCGGAACATCTCCGGACTGGAAAAACTGGTGTTTCAGGGTCAGCGGCATTATCTCCCGTGGAAGCTGCTCTACGACAGGAGGACATTTACCAGGTCGATTTTGTGACGGTGAAGAACTTTTTTAAAATAGATTATAGCCTTATATTTAGTTAATGAAATGTATAAGAGAAACTTGAAATAATAAATCATGGCAACATGTTCCTTTTTCTTTCCATTTTAATATTGTACGATCAGTACCTAGCTGGACTCGGTCACTGGAAACGACCGGCGACTCAGTGACCGACGAAATAGGCGGCGGGCCAGATGCGGGCATAAAAATGTCAAAATCTCTTCCCCCCTCACTTCGTCTCACCATCCAGCTGCAGCTTTGTTGACAAACAAACGGAGCACGCGGTCGCATAATGGCGGCATCGAGCCAGAATTAGGGGTGATCATGTGATTAAACATGAAAGTTTTTTCAAGAAAAATAATATTTTTCCGACCGAATAAAAAAATTGCGAGCATGTTCAAACAATTTTTCCTGATGTCGGAGAAGTGATAAAAAAGCAAAATTTTAATCCATAATTTTTCTATAAATTGAATTTTTTCACTCCAACTGGGAACCCCTAGGTCTATCCACGACCGTTTCCAATGACCGTGAGAAGAAGCCAGAAAATCCAGCTACGAGCTAAATCCACAATATTGCTTATTGCGAGATAAAATCACTTTTCTTCTTCGCTGTGACTGACAGGAGGTTACAGCCGTATAAATTCCTAGTTTAAAAGAAGAAATGAATGCAATTTTGTACTCAGAATCTGTGTAAAATATTACCCAGATCTGTGTAAAATTTTACACAGATTGTCGATTAAAAAATTACCCAGATTTGACAGACAACGGTTGTACACAGATCTGTGTATTTACAAGGCTTCTACACAGATTCTGTCTATTCCAGGTTTTGGGCGATCTGTGTCAAATTTTACACAGATCTGTGTTATATGGATTTTGCGTGTAAAATTTGACACAGATTGCCCAAAACCTGGAATACACAGAATCTGTGTAAAAGCCTTGTACACAGATCTGTGTACAGCCGTTGTCTGTCAAATCTGTGTAATTTTTGTTTAGCCATCTGGGTAAAATATTACACAGATTCTGTGTAAAATTTTACACAGAAACTGGGTAGAAAATTTACATATGTTTTGAATTGCTTTTAGATATACTTTTAATTATTCAGTAAAAAAGGCGTTATTTATTAGCTCAAGTCTGAGGTTTTATACAAAATAAATTCATAAAACTATGTTATTTGGCCCATCTGCCCAACTTCTGCCACATTTTCTACTTGATGAGGCATAAACACAAAGAAAAAATACTCTGAATTTAAAAAGATCGTTCGTTGGATTAAAAGTTCGCGTTGGTGAATATTCGTAGAATGTCCAAACTTTTTAATTTAAAAGTTGGAAAGTTGTTGATACTACCATGCATTTCTGGAACAAAATCGTTGTATCGGTAAAAGTTTTTTGCTTTTAATTTAAGAAGAAACTTTTTATGGCATGAATAAATAACATTTAACATTACAGTGATGATTTTCGAAAAATGTGATGGATTTTATTTCAATATTTTAATATTAAAACAGTTGCTTCCGTTTTTTTTTTGTATTCAACGCATCTGCTTATGGTAGGCTAACTTCCGCGTCCAAGCTGAACCGATTCTTACGGTACGCCACCGGTCACGTCCGAAGGCCCCATGCTTAGCAGGTTACGGATTGGACGTTGGGCAGCAACATCGCGGCCTTCATTTTGGAGCGCGACAGCGTTGTAGAGAACAGGGAGGTCTCGTTGCCGGCCATCATCAGGACAGACTTGGAGGAGTTGGCCATTGGTTGTAGATTCGGCAAGGGAAGTCGACGTTTTCCGGCTGGGAAGTAAAGCGCCTGAACGGATAGTTCCCGATCACTTCGTCCTCCTTCGAGAATGGCACAGATGTTGCCAGTTCATCCGGCCGAAGCTGCGCCGTCGCGAGTTAAGAGTTTGCGGGCGGGATTTGCTGAAAGAATTTGAAAGTAAATTAAATTGGCTAGACACTGAACACATTCTAAATACTCACCGGTGACTTCTTCGGTATTTCAGGTAGATGTTCTTGATCAGGTTCGTCGGATATCGCTCCAACCTCTGGAAGTAATCCGAGTACGACAGCTTCAGGACCTGCGGCTTTCGTACAGATGGTTCTTCCAGAACTGGTGCAAACTGTTCTTCCGGATGTTTATGTAATACTCGTCAAACATGTCCCGCACCGAGAAATGGACTGCGGACCCTCAGGACATCCCACACTGTCCCGTCATCACTTTCGGCACATAATGCTGCTGATGGTCTTAAACCACCGGCACCGAGTGCAACATCCGCGCTGACCACCTCCGATCGCTTCTCGTCGTTTCCCTCTTCCGTCGGATCCTTCTCCTCACCATTAAAATTAACTTTATCGAATACAACCGGTGCAAATTCACATCCGCATAAACGGCATCCTACAAAAACAAACAAAATCAAACACAAACGCCACCAAACACCCAAGCTTCCTTCTTATCCATTTCGGTTGTGAAACAGCTGCAGATCCGGCAGGAAGCTGGCCTCGAGCTGGCCTCATCCTTTTGAACACCAACTTTCCCCTAATCCCCTAACCTTGTTCCGCACCATCCTCCTTCGAAGGTATCCGCGTCCAAGTTCTGGCTGCGGACGCGTTCTGTTTTGATTGACGTCGTGGACCACCACTCACTAACCACCGGAATCACACTCAAAATAATCCACACGTTGATGCTACCTGAAAAATAACGTAACCATGATTTTCCCCTCGCTAGGCCTGTTTTACGTGACACACGTAAAAATAATGTGAAAGTGTACTGGCAAAAAAAATGTTTTCACGTTGAAGTTACGTGAAAAACCATATAGTATTTTTCCACTAGGTTTTTCCATGTAGCTTTTATGTGTTTTGAAATGTAACTTCAACGTGACTCGAGTGCGCCATTCGGCCAAATATCTACGTGATTATTTTAGTGTGAAAATTGAGTGCGTCCAGTTAAGACGTGCTGTCGGATTTGTGTCCGTAAAATTTGATTGCAATTGAATGGTAAGTTGAAGGAGGCTAGAATTATTTTATGAATAATTTATAATATTTTTCTTGCAGAATCCGATCCCTGTGAGCAGCATCTTTTTTCCGGTAGTCACTGAAATGTTAGCCCCGTTTTTACATTAGTGGCCGGTGCTACCGTGGTGTTTGACGCCACCGAAAATATCACGGACATGGTCAGTTCATGTACGCGGTCGTGTTCGGGTTGGACCTTTTCGTAGCGTACCGCAAGCTGGGCATCAACTGGAGTTCGACGACGTAAGCCCAAACAACACGACCATCTACGACAACGATTTCGAAACGGGTTCCCGTGCGACCATGATGGCCAGTGGAATCAGCTAGCGTCGATTGAACATCCTCCTGCTCGGCTACATTAGCGATGTGGCCAAACGCAACGCAGCCGAACTGGAGCAGCACTCAAACGTGGTTCCCTGGACATCAGTCTGCTGCGATCGATCGATGATCGCTGGTGCACAAAGATAGGAGCGTCGACATGGCAGAAGGTCACCCGCGATCTTTTTGAATTAGTGGCAAAAGGTGAAATCACCCCGAAGAAATTTATTAGTTAATAAAGGAAATGAGCTTTAGCAATTACTCCTTATTTCTTCTTATTTCCATTCGAAAAAAAAATTAAATACTACAACCATAAAAATCATATAATGTTTACTACAGCAAGCACGTAGAATTCATCAATCGATTCATATAGCTTCTACGTGTGAAACACGTAGAAACAATGTGAAATGATCTGGCCAAGCATATTCCGTTTCTACTAGAGCCACCTCGTAGAAGTTACGTGAAAAGTTTAGTGGAAAAATACCACATAGCTTTTCACGTAACTTCAACGTGAATATTTTTTTGAGTGCACCTAAACGTTTGTTTACATTTTGGACTTAGACGTACACGGTTTCACGAGAACGACAAAATGAAAGAAATTCTACAGTCGAATTAAAAGTTAAAACTTTTAAAAAAGTTAGCAATGAGATTTTCAAAAACTGTAGCAGTAAAAGTTTTCATTTTCAAAACAAGAAAAAAACTTTTAATGTAGCAAATTTTAACCACTTATCAATTCAAAAGTAAGTTACTTTTGTCATTACCATAATATTTTTTTGTGTGTATGGAGTGTTGTCTCCGGAACTCTTCCTCTGGATAGCTGGTGCAATTGGTTTTGCAGCGGGCGAGATTGGCGCTCCTGCAGCTCACTTAGGAGGACATCGAAGAAAAAGCTAACGGGTGCATCTGGAATAACATTCGTAAGAGGTTAGAATAAAGATAAGCACAGTTTCAGAAGATGCATTACCTGATGAGTTAAAAATCCAACAGAGGGCTAAAATGAATGGCCGGAATGTGAAAAATCCTGTAGAGAAAGACAATTTAACGATACTTCATTGAAAAAATCACGAGAAAAAACTTACCAAGTTCTTGGAGCTGCATAAAAGTCGCCATCTTAACTTTTTCGGGTTTTACCCAGATTTGAAACGAAAGCTAATCGAAAATCTGTGTAACTTTTTACACAGATCTGTGTTATAAAACTACACAGTTTTGACAGCTAGAACATGTTCAACAATCTGTGTAATTTTTTTACACAGATCGGTGTTATGTGGATTTTGCGTGTAGCCCCATGCATTCCCTGACAGACGGACCGGGCCGACAACGGCCCGAAAACCGCCGGACGGCTCGACAAAGCGGCCCGATTGGAGCATTTCCATTCGAGCAGTTTTTGCTTTTTTCTACAATGTATTTCTTCCCTCTGAGAATTTTGGCTCGAGCCTCGAGTCGATCTAGCTCGAGATCGAGCCTGAATCGAGTCGAGACTCGAGCCAAAATTCTCAGTGGGTTTTGGAGCGAACTGTCAAAAACTGCTCGACTGCGGGCACTGCGGGTGCTCCATTCGGATTGAGTTAACTGGGTTGGATAGAACCTTTTTAGCGGGGTAGGTACTTCTGATTTTGAGTGTATAATAGTTCTTGAGCCTTTTTGGTTTTGCGTGTTTGTGTTTATTTTTCATTATTCCAAGTTTGACACTGAATAATTTGGATAACAAATTTCATCCGTGTTTTGAAAAAAGATGACTGGTTCATCAAATTTTAATTGAATTTAAAATTCATGTTTGCGAAAAGAAACAATTTCAATTAACGAAAATCATTATAGTTGTAGAAAAATCAAGTTTTGATTGTGGTAACAGTTTGTTTTGTGATATCCAACGTTATGTTAAGCTTTGCCTTTGTTCATTACCTTTAAAACGCAATTTCTAAAATTTATTGTCTAACAAAACATTTAAACAGAAAAAATACATTGCATAAACTATAGTTATGGATGTATCCGGAGAGGAACGAAAATCGAACCCGTCCGTCCGGCAGGACCAGCACTTAATCGGTGAGTAATATTGTTTTTATTTCCCTTTACATTCCGGATGATTACACGCTCCACGAACGCTGTTCTTATCAGCGAGTTTTTATTGTTTTTTTTTTTTAATTGGAAAGATTATGTCCACGTTGTATGCATAGAATTTGGTCGCCCTTTTTCAGTTCTCTATTTGAAGTTTGTGCAGCTAGTCGCGTTCTATTAAGTGTATCGATTTTTTGTTGTTGTTATTTGCCATAGAAGAGAAAATATCAAATTTCCTAAACCGATATTACTTTCGTGACGTGAGTCGATATTTCTCGCATGAGTGCACTGGAATCGGGTCTTATTGCTAGCAGCAGGAGAAATTTCTTTGAGAAAAAAGAGTGATTTTTACATGAAATGAAAGCTAACCGTGAGTTTATCATGAAAAGAGCAATATGTCAAACCATTCAGATTTGATCAATATGTCAAAACTTTAATCAACAGTAAATTTTAAATTAACTACCCTTCTTTTTTATCATCGAAAACTTAAAGAAATCGTCAAAAGTCTGTTGGACAGCCTAAGCGGAGATGAGCAACTACGCAATACAACGGAGGCAGCACTGATTAGGATTGCGAAGAAGCGTTACGATGAAATCATAGAAGTGTTTTGCGAGTATCGGAAGAAGCACCCGAAGCTGGGCGAAACGCAGGCATCGATCATTCTGAGGTAGGCCGTCGGGTAAATGTTCTGCGGACACAATTCGCTTGAAACGTGCTTCTTTTGGCAGGGTCATCGAACATGTTGTGGTCAACTTGATGGATAAGATCAGCCACGGAACCGCGTCCAAGTGTGTGGAGTACAGTGTCAACGAGATAACGCGATGTCCAGATCAGCAAACAACGATTCAGGTGCCGTGTCGAGAGATTCTAGTATCCGTAGGCAGGCGGTACTGCAAAGAGGTGATGGACGCACTCGCGAAACATGTCGAGCAGCACCAGGTGGCCCATTTTATGGTTCCCTACACAATGGGTTCTTTAGCTACGGCCAATGTTATGGACTCGATTTCTTTGATTAAACCATTACTTGGCTTTATTCTGCCAACACTTTCCTCGATCAAACAGGACCACCTGAGACAATCTTACGCCTTTGCCATCGGTCGCTTCGGGGAAGCTTTCTGCGAGTACAAAGAACACCTCCGTCTTAATCCAAACGAAGAAACTCCAATGAAAACCGGTTTAACTTATGACATTTCGGACGAGGTGGGCATTTGTTACGATCTGTTCCAGAGCCAATGGTTGTCGTCTCGCGAGCCCAAATTGGCGTATGAAGTGTTGAACGCTCTGTCCTTTCTGTATCCTTTGCTTCCAATGGACAAATTGAACGATGGTTTGCTAAAAGTTATACCGGCCACACTCGCCCTGTACCGTCGTAGCATTGATCGGAGTGTCGTAACGCAATATTTAGCATCAATCATCAAAACTGTCCTCACCCTGAATGCGTCACTTTTGTCGGGAGTTTCTGACACCATAATTGCGACTCTTTTTGATCTGGTCTGTGTCAACCCGGACTACGAGAAGCCACAAACGGTCAAGGGACACTACGAAGTGCTGCGCTGCTTCGATTTGATGGCTAATGACTTTGGCGAAAAAATCGTGGAGATCCTTTTGATACATTTACGCAGTAACAACGAGCGAGAGCGAATAAAATCGCTACTGGTGTTGACACATCTAACCAACACGTCGGAGACAATCATCGTTGAAAAACAGTCCGAAATTTGTTCGATTTTGAAATCGATGCTGGTCACGGAGCGATCAATAAAGTTAAAAATGATTCTGCTTAAGACGGTCGTCGCCTTTATGCAGCGAAATTTTGTGCACGAGCGGGAATTCGTAATATTTTTGATACGAGGAAGCTGTCGACAGTCCAAGTTCAATACCGAGTATGGCAGCAACGAAGAATATCTGGAATTTGTGAAGGCGTGCAACAACACACTTTTCATACTGTCCTCAACCATCGGCACCATGGACGACATTCTAAGGATAGAATTACTGCAAAATTTCCTTAGGTGACAGCAAATGAGTCTTGTCCATTTGAAATTAAAGTAACTTTTCATCTCATTATTCCACAGGCTTGAATTCACCGACATCAGCAGTACGATTAGCAAGTGTTTAGCCAATCTGTTGGCCAAGAGTCCGGAGATTGGCGTCAGCAGTCATCCAGATGGTCGTAATCCGTTCGATGAGAACGAACCCAGCATCGAAGAGGTCCGCCCGCCAAACCCACTGTCGGTGTTTGTCCGATCGCTGGCACTGCTGGGCAATTTCGACGAAATGACGCGCGTTCAAAACGTGCTGGCATTTTTGAAGAGCTATTCGCCATATTTGTACAAAAACCGCCTTCTGGTGCCGCTCTGGAACGAGAAGCTGGGAGAGATTGTGCAAGAGCTGGGCACCATAAATCAGAAACGGTACGATGCTTTACTGTTTGAGTTTATTCAGGCGACCATCAGAGATATCGACGAGAACAAGAACAAGTTTGTGGAGAGCGTTATTGCGGAAATTTACCAACAATTTCCGCTTTATCAGCCGATTGCACCGGGAACAAACCAACCGTCGATGGAATTCCGCATTCCGATGCTAGATCGAGAGAAGCGCATGCTCATTAAGGTAAAATAATAAGAATTTTCAATAAGTTTTCGTGGTTATCAACTCCCTCAACAAGTAAACGGCGCATCCGTTAGAATGAAGTGAGTTTCACTTAGATCTGGGTGCATCTGATGCTTCATTTACTCATTTCTGGTTCGGTTTTGACGAAAGTCACCCAAATATGAATGCTGTTTGTTCTGGTGGAACTTGGACTGGTCTGACGACGCAGAATCGAGGAGAAAAGAAAACACATCGAAACTAAACTAAACAAACTAAATCGCCTCATGTCCGTCTGATTCGTGCTTTTGCACAGGGGTGTGCATTGCCAGTTGAGAGAATTGAACCATCGGTAAACCACGTGGACTGTTTTTTTAAATCTCAGAACCACCGCGCCTGCATCTATCAAATGCATGGCCAGTTGAGAGGGATGGTCAACCGGAACATATCTGGAGTTTTTTTTTAAAGGTCCAATAAACCAAATTTCCATTTTTTGCTTTTTGAGTGTTTTTGAAACCGCCTTGATTTATGGCATCTCCAGCGCTGGCGTGCAAATCAAATTTGCACCCGGTTCATGAATACCGAGATCAAATTTGCCACCTTGAAAAAACTCCGTCATCCCCCAGTCAAATCAATCCGAATTCTGAAACGGAATCTAATTAGAATCGTATACAAATTCCGTTTCAAACGCAACAACCGGTTCCGTGTTCGAACCGGTTGTTGCGTTTGAAACGGAATTTGTATACGATTCTAATTAGATTCCGTTTCAGAATTCGGATTGATTTGACTGGGCCCCACCGCTAGGGTAGCAAATTTGCCACCGAAACAAGCCCACCGCGGGGGGCAAATATGGGTTTTTATCATTTTTTGCTCTCGTTTACCTTCAAAATCAATAATTATGTGTTGATTCATGCCTAGAAATGCTAAAAGTTTATTAAACTTTTTAATCCTATTGAAAATTTCAAAGAATTTCATTTTTCGAAAATGTCCAAAGGTAAACCATTTGCTACCCGATTTGATTCCCACCAAATTTGCTCTCGAGTTTGCCCCACCGCGCGTTTTTTTTTTAATGTTTTTAATTATTTTTCATTAAAAAAAAATATAATTTTTATTTTTTTTATTTTTTAAATTTTGTTAATTTTTTTAAAATTTTTTAAAATTGTTTTTAAACTATTCTAATTTTTTTTAATTTTCTTTTTTTAATTTTTTTAATTTTTTTTTAAACTTTTCTAAATTTTATTATTTTTTTTTATTTTTTTCAAAATTGTTTTAATTTTTTAATTTTTTTTTGAAGGTCTGCAATGCAGTGAATTTTGAACCTCCAACTTTCAAACTCCGGATTTTTCTTAGTTAGAATGTTTATTTTCGAAAAAAAAAATACCAAAAAATTAATTTGAGTATGTCAGTTTTTCGATTTATGGCCGCCTGAAACCCCATAGTGGGCAGGTACCGCGGTGGGGTTGACGTCGGGTGCAAATTTGATTTGCTTCGATGTTTGCTACCCGCGCTGGAGATGCACTTAGGGGTATTAAAAAACACCCAAAAAACAAAAACTAAAAATTTGGTTTATTGGACCTTTAAAAAAAACTCCAGATATCAGTATTATATTATTTATAGGTACTTGGAATGTTTTTGTCCCATTCGCCGGATGAACATCTGGTCGCCAACAAGGTAGATCTCATCATCGGATTGGCAAAAGCGGAAAAGCTGGAAAAGAGCGCATCGAACGAGTCCTATGAAGCCCTCCTGCAGGATCACGCCCAAGCTCTGGGGTACGTTTCGGTGGCGCACGTGGACATTCTGATGAGAAAGCTTCTTGCGTTGGTCATTGAAAACTCGAGTGTGAAGAAATCCGGCAGCTTTTTCTCAAATTTAAACTTCATTAAAGATAGTAACAAGGAAACGGAAAATTTCAAAACAAAGGTGCTCGTACTTCAGTCGTTGAACTACGTCGTTACACGAGCTCCGCAAGAAAAGGTTGTACAGCTGTTTGACGAAACGGTCATCAATTATCTAACGGCCCAGTTCGACAACAAGGAACTGTTTCTGAAAAAGTTAATCCTTCAAACGTTTATGAATTTGGCAGTGATTCTGCTGAACAATCCCAACGCACTACCAGAGGACCATATGAACAACTTTAAAAACAAAAACGAGCTGCTCAAGATATGCATGAACATAACGTGCGATGCGCAGAATGAGTACTTGCCCATGTTCCCGCTAATATTGACTCTGTCCACGACTCTCATCAAATTAAATCGGGAGGATGAAAATGTCGACGTAAATGGACTGCTGAACACGGCTTGTTTTTACTTTTTCACCACCGCTCAAAATCTCAAAACCAAATTCAACTCAATCGAAGAGGACAACCGCAATAGCTACCTTGCAAAGTATCTAAATTTGTCGCTCCCAGAGCTGAACAGTTTCATCCAAGCCATTCTCGAACAACAAAACGGTTCTCCAGCCTGTCTGGACGACATCAACTCGATACTGGAAATTTGGCTAAAGGATCGCAACAACGAGGTGAGAATCTGCGCGGGTCATGTGTACAACAAAACCCTCGAAGTTTACATGAAATCGATGAAGATTGGCTGTGAGGCTCCCTCAAAGTTTAACCAAACCGGAAGTCTGCTGGGGAAAACTATCCCACGCTGCATCGACTCGAACGCGACCGTGCGCCAAACTGCCATCGAAGTGTTGAAGAAAGTTCTGGAAATTGCTTGCATCTACGAGACGCTCACGATCGCCGACAACCGGGTCGAGTGGGTCAAGGAGCTGGACACGATTCGCGAGGAAATCGTAACGGACGACCCGAAGGACATTTATCGGATTGCGAGTCAGCTGGCAAACATCATTGCCCAACGGCTGTCCAACTATCAGTACGTTCAGTTTAGCAAGTGTCTGCTGTACAGTTTGAACGATCCGGAGCAAAGTTCCGCGATCGGGGCGTCGGTTGTGCTGAAATTTTTCATGCAGGTCAAGGGAGCCGAAATGTATCACGCGATTCCGGAGCTGATTAAGGAGTGTCTTCATGTGAGCGTTATCTATTTTGTTTGCCCTGGATGTATTACAGATTTTAGAGAGAAACAGATTGGTCGATGCAAAATAAATCGGCACTGGCAACGTATGTTTTGCGCTTGCAACGCTGCCAGTTTTGCGGTAGGTGTCCAGCGTGCCTGGATCTGTCAAACATTGGCCAATCTGTTTCCTTGAAAATCTGTAGGATGTATTGGTGTAACTCCATTTCTTTGATTCCAGGCGGTCAAAAACTGCGACGTTCCCAAGGCACGTTCCGGCGTACTAAAATCGATGCTGGCCATCACCAAGCACCACCCGAAGCTTGTTTGCAATGAAATTCTTGGCCAGAGCTTGCCCCTCGAAGAGTAAGATGCGAATCTGGGTTGATCTATCGATGAATCGAAGGTAAACTTGTGTTGTTTGTTTTTATTCAATTCCAGTAACGTAGTTGATTACTGGAGAACTGTCGCGAGGGATGGCGAATTATCGGGAATTATTTTGGACAACTTTATAGGCACCGTAACGACTTCGTGCCTGTACGAACAGCAACACCAGGACAAGCCCAACGACGCCCATAAGGTCGTGACTTTGCAACCGTTTTCGATAGTGTGCGTTTTAAACGAACTGTTCAAAAGCCAGGAAATTAAGCAGGAGTTGAAGGCAAGATTTACGGAGATATTCTGTATGATGCTGTCGACGTTGGCCACGTACATCAACTTGCAGCCACCGTGTGTCCACGTGGTTTCTCTGGAGGGCAGTGGGAACGTGGCAGTCCCGAAGAGTGCCAAGCGTGCAAAGAGCGCCACCAGTCGGGACTCCAAGCTGAACCCGTGCCAGATTGCGCTGGACACGTACAAGACATTCCTTGACACGCTGGACATGCAGCAGATCTCGAACGTTCTAAGCGTGTGCCCGGATCTTGGCTCCAGCACCGATCTGAACAGCTTTATTGAAATCCTAACGCCACTGGCGGTCGCGACTGCATCGGAAGTAGGCATCAACTCAACAACGATGAAGCAAATCGTGCTGACGCTCAGCAAGTACGTGAGCAGTCCCTACGATAGCCAGCGGATCGCATCGACCGGTTTCTACTCGCATCTGGTTCCGCTGAAGCCGTGCGGGGAGATTTCATCGGTAATCATGCTGCACCTGAACTCTTCCCTAAACGATCCCAATCCGTTGGTGCGAGGCCTAAGCATTCGCGGTATGTCGTACTTGTGCAGTCTCACCGATCACGACGTTGACAAGTACGCGGAAATGTGTCTGACTGCTCTGATGAAGGGCATTGATGACTACAACAAGGACTGCTTCATTAACATCCCCTTGGAGAGCATGCGGGGGCTGTCGAAAATCGTCCAGACTCTGCCCCAGGAAAAGTTTGAAATGTTTCTGGTGTCGCTGGCCATCCGGATTAAGCCGTTCTTTGAAAATGTATCCACAGAGCTGCGCGAGTGCGCGATTTTGCTGTTTGGTGACCTTTGCCACCAGAAGGCAAACAATGCACAGAAGAAGCAGCAAACTGAAGGTAGTGAATCGGATGACGGGCTGGCCTCGGAATCGCTGATGGAACAACTTAAGGCCAATTTGTGCTCATTGCTTTTGCATTTGTCCGAGGAAAATCTCCTGATTGCTAGGGTAAAAAAAACAAGCTTTCTCCGAGCTTTGTCCTGATCTCTGCATCTGCTCGTTTCACAGGCTTGCAAAATAACGCTCAAGAACGTTTGTGCCCTGCTGGAGACCACCAAGACGAATCAGTTGGCGCAGAACCATCTACTGGAGCACGGACAGCTGCAGTACGGAACCTTCATCAAGGATTTTGTCAAACTTATTGTGAGTGTGAATTGCAATTTCGCGTTCATTTTGGGTTTGCTGATGTTGGTCGTTTTTTTTTTTTTGCAGGGAGAGGAACTTCCGGATTCAGTAAACGATTTCATCGATGCCTGTTTGCCGTTTATGCGCAGCCAGTGGGCGGAAATTCGTGGAAATGCAGCGGTGTTGATTGGTAAAAATATCCCTTTGAATTCAGTTCTACACGCAACATCTAACATTCTGTTCCGCAAATTCGCAGGTTTGCTCCGAATGCAGAGTCGAACGAGTTCGTCTGTCGACACGGTTGGCCACAAAATCGCTCAACTGCTCAGGGACGAGGATTGTGGCGTCAAGGTAAAAGCGGCCGAAGCGTTGGGTTTCATCTACGGTGAATGCTAGAAAAACTGAGAATCTGCTTTGCTTCGCTCGGTGTTTGAAATGTTTTATGGGGGATCGTGATACTGTTTGCTTAAAACCTAGCA